>NC_083431.1:1182500-1316759 GCF_020745735.1 Hemiscyllium ocellatum | reverse complement strand
CCGTGTGTGTGTGTGTGGGGTGTGTGTGTGTGTGGGGGGGGTGTGTGGGGTGTGTGTGTGTGTGTGGGGGGTGTGTGTGTGGGGGGGGTGTGTGGGGGTGTGTGTGTGGGGGGTGTGTGAATCACAAGTGGAGACATGCTGCTGTTGTCCGGCGCCTCTGGGCCCTGAGCTGACCGACGGTAAACCTTCCGTTAACGCGAACAGTGAACCCGCCGCCACCAACCGCCGCCGCCGCTTACCCGCCGCTTCGCTGATGCTCCCGCACGGTCAGCACCTCAGCTTCCGGCCTGGGACAGGCCCCGCGCACAGTATTCTGGTATATGTAGTTTCCAGTCGGTACCAGAACTACAATACCCAGCAGCCTCTGCGCCCTGGTTCCGCCCCCTGAGTCCCTCCCCCAGCCTCCTGCAAGCTCTCTCCTCTCTCAATTCGTTTCTGTTCACCCTAATATCATTCCTACACCAATGAGCAGCATCTACAGCCCAGCGTGCAACTCCTGCCCTCATACACCCTCATCCAAACACTCTGATATAGTTCAAAGTCTGTTAGAAGATTTGTAGCTCGGGTGCTCGTTGTTGTGGATCTGTTCGCCGAGCTGGGAATTTGTGTTGCAGACGTTTCGTCCCCTGTCTGGGTGACATCCTCAGTGCTTGGGAGCCCCCTGTGAAGCGCTTCTGTGATGTTTCCTCCGGCATTTACAGTGATTCGTATCTGCCGCTTCCGGTTGTCAGTTCCCGCTGTCCGCTGCAGTGGCCTGTGGATCTGTGGATGAGTGCCAGCTATCCTTAGTAGCCACACACACACACACACACACAGATGACAAGCAACATGAGTTCGACTGGGACAACACTACTATTATAGGACAAGCCAAACAGAGAACAGCCAGGGAATTCCTAGAGGCATGGCACTCATCCACAGATTGAATCAATAAGCACATCGACCTGGACCCAATATACCGACCACTGCAGCGGACAGCTGGAACTGACAACCGGAAGCGGCAGATACGAATCACTATAAATGCTGGTGGAAATATCACAAGTGTTTCACAGGAGGCTCCCAAGCGCTGAGGATGTCACCTAGACAGGGGACAAAATGCCTGCAACACAAATTCCCAGCTCGGCGAACAGAACCACAACAACTCAGATATAGTATCTTCTTTAGAGTCCCGCCCCATACAGACCGCTGCTCCCACAGCCATGACAGGGCTTTCTATGGCATTGTAGCATCTGACAAGCTGTTGCCAATTTTCATTTTGCTATCACCCTGACACTATTTTTTCACTCACCAACGAACATCAGGACTGGGATGATTATTTGAAAAAGCATAGATTGATTGGAGATAGCCAGCATCATTTTGAGATGGGCGGGTCATGCCTCACAAATGCCCCAAAGATGTGACAATACACTTTGATGATGGTAGAGAAGTGTATATGTATAGGATTTTAGGAAGACATTTGATATGGTTCCCAATGATAGGCTCATTCAGAAAGTAAAGAGGAATGGGATACAGGGAAATTTGGTTGTCTGGATACAGAATTGGCTGGCCCATAGAAGACAGAGGGTGGTAGTAGATAGAAAGCATTCAGTCTGGAATTTGGTGACCAGCGGTGTTCCCAGGGATCTGTTCTGGGACTTCTGCTCTTTGTGATTTTTATTAATGACTTGGATGAGGAAATGGAAGGGTGAGTTAGATTCCCTTGAGGTCTCGAAACAGGCCAATTGGCCGACAAGTACACAGCAACCCTCTGAAGAGTAACCCACTCAGATTCATTTCCCTACACTTATCCTTGACTAATGCACCTAACACTATAGGCAATTTAGCATGGCCAATTCACCTGACCTGCACATGTTTGGACAGTGGGTGGAAACTGGAGCACCCGGAGGAAACCCATGCAGACACAGGGAGAATGTGCAAACTCCAAACAGATAGTCATGCAAGGCAGGAATCAAACCTGGGTTCCTGGTGCTGTGAGGCAGCAGTGCTAATCACTGAGCCACCATGCCGCCCCACTTTTTATAGGAAGGAATGCTAGTTGTTTCCTTCACCACACTGTCTATATGTGATGCAAACTTAATGAAGGTTAGTAAGTTTGCTGAGGACACAAAGGTTGTTGGATGGTGTGGAGGGATGTTGTAGGTTGCAACGAGCCATTGACAGGATGCAAAGCTAGGCTGAGAAGTGGGAGATGGAGTTCTACCTGGAAAAGTGTGAAGTGATTCATTTTGGAAGGTCCAATTTGAATGTAGATTACAGGGTTAAAAGAACAAAGAAAATTTACAACTCAGGAACAGGCCCTTCAGCTCTTCAGATCCAAATCCACTGTCTAAGCCTGTTGCCCAATTTCTAAGCATCTGTGTCCCTCTGCTCCTCAACTACTCATGCATCTGTCCAGACACATCTTAAATAAATCTACCGTGCTTGCCTCTACCACCTCCGCTGGCAACGGGTTCCAGACACCCACCACCCTCGGTGTAAAGTACTTGTCACATGTATCCCACTTAAACTTTCCAACTCTCACCTTGAAACCGTGACCTTTCGTTAGTGAATCCTTCATCCTGGGAAAAAGCTTATCTCTATCCATCCTGTCTATATCCTTCATGATTTTGTAAACCTCAATCAGGTCCCCTGTCAATCTCCTTTTTTCTAATGAAAACAAACCTAACCCACTCAACCTCTCTTCATAGCTAGCACCTTTCATACAGGCAACATCCTCCTAAACCTTCTCTGCACCCTCTCCAAAGCGTGCACATCCTTTTGGTAATGTGGCGACCAGAACTATACACAGTATTCTAAATGCGGCCAGACCAATGTCTTGTATCATTTTAAGATGACTTGCCAGCTCTTATACTCAATATGAAGGCAAGCATACTATATGCCTTTTTGATCATGTTATCCACCTGTGCAGCAACCTTCAGGGTACAGTGGACCTGAACTCCCAGATCTCTCTGCCCATCAACTTTTCCCCAAGGCTCTTCCATTCATTGTATAATCCGATCTAGAATTAGACTTGCCTAAATGCATCACCCCACATTTGTCTGGATTGAAATCCATCTGCTACTTTTCCGCCCAACTCTCCAGTCTATCTATATCCTGCTGTATTCTTTGACAGTCCCTTATGCTTTCTGCTACTCCACCAATCTTTGTGCCATTTGCAAACTTGCTGATCATACCAACAGTGCCCTCTTCTAAATCATTTATATATATCACAAACAACAGTGGCCCCAGCACTGACCCCTGTGGGACACCACTGGTCACCTTTCTCCATTTCGAGAAACTCCCTTCCAACAACCAATCTCTGTCTCCCGTTGCTCAACCAGCTCTTTATCCACCTAGCTAGAACACCCTGCACACCATGTGACTTCACTTTCTCCATTAGTTTACCATGGGGAACCTTATCAAACACCTTACTAATGTCCATGTATATGACATCAACAGCCCTTCCTTCATCTATCACCTTGGTCACTTCCTCAAAGAACTCTATTAAGTTGGTAAGGCACGATCTCCCCCGCACAAAACCATGTTGCCTATCACTGATAAGCCCATTCTTTTCTAAATATAAATAGATCCTATCCCTCAGTACCCTCTCCAGCAACTTTCCCACCACTGACATCAGGCTCACTGGTCTGTAGTTACTTGGAATATCCCTATTACCCTTCTTGTACAGGGGGATAACATGAGCAACCCTCCAGTCCTCTGTCACCTCATCTGGTATTTAAAGGCAAAATTCTTGGCAGTGCGGACAAACAGAGGGATCTTGGGGGTCCACGTCCATAGATCTCTCGAAGTTGCCACCCAAGTTGATAGGGCTGTTAAGAAGGCATGTGGCGTGTTCTTTTATTAGCAGGGGGATTGAATTTAAGAGAGGCAAGGTTATGTTGCAGCTCTATAAAGCCTTGGTTAGACTACACTTGGAATACTGTGTTCAGTTCTGGTTGCCTCATTATAGGAAGGATGTGGAAGCTTCAGAGAGGGTGCATAGGAGATTTACCAGGATGCTGCCTGGACTGGAAGGCATGTCTTATGAAGGAAGGTTGAGGTTGCTAGAACTTTTCTCATTGGAGTGAAGAAGGATGAGAGGTGACTTGATAGAGATGTACAAGATGATCGGAGAAAGAAATAGAGTGGATAGCCAGAGACTTTTTCCCAGGGCGGAAATGGCAATCACAAGGTGGCATAATTTTAAAGTGAGTAGAGGAAGGTTCTTTACACAGAGAATGGTGGGTGTGGATTACACTGCCAGCAGTGGTAGCAGAATTAGATACATTATGGACATTTAAGTGATACTTGGATAGGCACATGGTAGGATTCGGTCGGCGCAACATCGAGGGCCGAAGGGCCTGTACTGCGCTGTATCCTTCTATGTTCTATGTTCTATGACAGTAAAATGTTGGGTATTTAGGTTAGTTAGATCTTAAAGCATTTAGAAGGTCGGCACAACATCGAGGACTGAAGGGCCTGTACTGTTCTATATGTTGTTTGTTGATATGATACCTATGTAAAATCACATAGTTTGAGAAATGATCAAAGTAAAAGGAACCCATTTAAAAGACTGAAATCAGATGCCATTTTTATTTTAGTTCAATAAACATTTACATGAATGTGTTGTGGTTCTGGAATGGCGAACTATTTAAAAGGTAGACGTTAGCCTGGAGTGGCTACTTGGCAGGAAGGGAGACTGCAGTTACAAGAGACAGTGCAACAATGAAATACAAATTCTATTGGAGGCAAATGTCATGCTTCAAGGGCTGTCCGCAGGCCTGAACATAGGAAAATAATGTGATAACATTATTCCATTCCAAAGAATTATTTGTGGAGCTGCCTCAATTTCTACTGTGTAACATTCAGCATCTAAAGAATTTACACTTTTTTTTGAGGAACCAGAAAAGAAAATAAACATGCATTTCAAAATCTGCACACCTGACAGTCAAAGGATTTAAAGCTGAAATTAGTGCATTTACTCCACTGGGACCAATAATCTGTACCCAGCCAGGACAGCAACTTCAGTAATGTTTGAAATTAGTTGTGCAAACTCTAGGATTCTTACCAATTCCTCTATTCAGACGTTTACTGTTTATTCATTTTGATGTTCACATGCAGTTCTGCAGTTGTGGGACATATTCCCAAAGTACAGGAATCTGACACTGAAACCTCACAATGTTTTGTGAATACAGCAGAAGCCCAGAAACTAGTGTCAGGCCACTAGTATCAAAACTGCATGGAACAAGTGAACGTGTGACTGAACACTTTGTCACTCTCCATTTATGCTGAATATCTACTTTCATTCCAACTACTAAACATTCTCAGAAATGAGAAATTCCTTCACTCCACACTCACAAGAAAAACAAATTAACTTGTGGAAGCAACATTAAGACCTGCTTACGTTTCCCAGATTTTAAAACAGTATTTCATTTTGTTGGAGAGATGACTGAAATAAGTAAGGGAGAAGCATGAGGTGGAGGCAAAAGATATTCCCTTTGGGTGATTCTTGTGCACAGTAACTGGGTTAGGCCCCTTCCTGCGCCCAAAACCAGGTTATATACTCCCTTCAATTCTTTTGTTTTACAATGAATCATAATACATCCATGCATTAATATCTTAGCACTGCTGCTAAATAATTAAAGACAAAATGGAACTTAATTTACAACGAATATGGAATACCAGTCACTCGGGCTCACCGTATGGTGGGAAATTCCTGTGTTTACAACAGTCAATTCACTGTTTCAGGATCTTTTAAAATGTAAGATTGGTAGCATGATACAATGGTACAGTACTCTATATTACACAAGAATGATTTAAAGACAGTTTTTAAACAAACAAATGAGAGCAGAAAGTGTCTTTCATTGTGAATTCTACATGAGCATCTGTGATCACAATTTATTCTCCACCCAGCATCTGCTCATCTGAGGACTTAACACTGCTGTGCATTTGCCTGTGTGAGCAAACCCTCCTTTACTTCATCACTTGGTGAGCTGGGCTCGAGGAGAGTCTCTTGTCTGTGGTCTGCAGGCCTGAAAAAACTACTAAAACCGTAGCCAGGGCACTGTATTCAGTCATCACTATCTGATAGTGTCTCATATTGGGAGGAGAGTAAGGGAGCTGGCTCGCGCTCCCACGTCCTGGCTGGAGGATGTGAGCTGGCTTGACCCATGGCTGGTGGTGCACAAGCAATCGATGTTGGTGCTACACTCATCATTCGCATTGTCAGTGGATTATAAGGGAACGCAGTTGAGCCTGTGCAACAAAACATGAAGCAGTTAATCCACATTCTTCGCTTTGTGAAATTTTTAGGTTATACTGTTGACAAAACTGAAAACAGAACGCGACGACGCCACACAACAGTTTCTACTTTTGTTTTACAATGTGTTATAACATATCCAAACATTAGTATTTTAATTAACTGGGAAGGCAATGGCCTAGTGATATTACACCAGACTGTAAATCCAGGTAATTTTCTGAGGACCTAGCTTCAAATCGCACTGTGGCAGATGGTGGAATTTGAATTTATATAATAATCTGGAATTAAGATTCTAATGATAACCATGAAACCATTGTCAATTGTTGGAAAACCCATCTGATTCACTAATGTCTTTTAGGGAAGGAAATCTGCCATTCTTATTGGTCTGGCCTCCATGTGACTCCAAACTAGTGGTTGATTAGTCAAAGACTAGTCAATGAACAGCCTAACAATCATATTCACAGAATCATACAGTACAGACCATGTCTCAGACACAATCCAAACAGCAGGACATACCCACAAGATGTGGCAGCACTGTAGTATACATTTAGGAGGATGTTGCCCTGGGAGTTCTCAACATGGATTCTTGCCCCATGAAGTCCACGGCATTAAATGAAAACTAAGCAAGGAAACCCCCAATTGATTACTACCTAGCCTCTCTC
The DNA here is from genome assembly GCF_020745735.1 of Hemiscyllium ocellatum. Taxonomy (NCBI): domain Eukaryota; kingdom Metazoa; phylum Chordata; class Chondrichthyes; order Orectolobiformes; family Hemiscylliidae; genus Hemiscyllium; species Hemiscyllium ocellatum. The sequence goes on along the minus strand of NC_083431.1, from coordinate 1,309,862 downwards.
CACTCCTCCCCTGCCTGATGGATCAGTATCCTCCATATTGAACATAAATAGGAAAGAATACTTATTCTGAGCCACTCATTTCAAGTGTGACCTGTAAAGTTGCTCTGTAGCCATCTATGCGAACGTTAAAATAATGTGCTTGATGATTATGGATTTCACAGAGTTCCGACAACACAGTATATGGTTCTCCCTCACTCCATGACACTAACCTGACGGAGGTGATGGATTGGCTTCCTCATTCCGAGCATCACTGGACACGGGGATCGATGTGCTCATGTTGCCTTGTGGTGCACTCACAGGGTGGGACAGTACAACTTGGTGATCTTCTCCTTTATCGTCATATTTTCCCATTAAGGCTTTTCTGATGATGTCTTCAAGGCCAAGATTACTGGCTGGATCTGCAAAGGAATGACTCCGAGAACTGACTGAACCTGGGAGGTGGGAGGAAATAGTCATGGGGACAGAAAGAGGGAAACAGAACCAGTATGGGGAAAAGAAGAGTGATAAGGGAAAGGGTGCAGGGTGAGGGAAAGAGAGGCACAGGCAGGCAAAGAGAGAATGGGAAAACGAAAAGTCAGCACTTATTTTGCAAGCTGCAAGCTCCAAATAGCAAGACAATGGCAGCATTAACGATTAAAGCAACAGCCATGAACAGACTCAATAACTTCATTTCCTTTATACACATTGAAGAACAGAGCAATACAGACAAAGAATTCAGCAAAGGAAGTTATTGTTCCATGTCTGTACCATTCCCAATGGCTGCCTGTAATTAGCAAATTTATTTATACAAATAAATTAAATGGCCAGAACATTACAGATTTCTGGAGAAAATGGGCAAAAGATCTCATTTTTGAATTCCCCCACCCCTTCCAGAAATGCCATAGATCTTCCAAAGCAACCAAATCTACAACCCAAACTGTGTATTACAGAACAGAAGCAGGCTGTTTGGCCCATCTACTCGACACAGGACTCTCAATACCTTTTTTTCCTCTAACGGCATTAACAGCCTTTACTTCCTTTCTCCTTTATGTGGCTAGTTTTCTTTCAAAGCATCTATAGCATTCCCTCAACTAACTGGGTAAAGATGTTTCTCCTGAATTCCTGTTTAAGTTTATTTTTGGTCACTGTCTTACACTCACTACCTTTAGCTCTCGTCCTAACTGCAAGTGATAACAATTCTCTACAAGTACCATTTCAAACTATTCACCACTTTTAAAAAATTCAATCATGCGTCAATATTCTCTTTTGAAGAAAACATTGTAAGTATTTTTAAAATATTGTTTCTAATACATAAACCAGAACTGTAACTGCTCATGGTTATCCAAGTGTGGTCTAACCAAACTACTATCTAAATTCTTTCATGGGAAGTAGGCATCACTAGGTAGGTCCAAAATTGATTGTTCATTCCTAACTGCCCTTTAGAAGTAGTGCAATTCATTATGTATAACTTCCATGCAAGCTCCTTCCTTTCCAATTTTATTTTCTATCATTAAAATAAATGCCATCAAATATTGGGGGTAACACCATTCATGTTCTGGCATTACATAAAGGGGTTTGCTGAATACTGGGCTCCAAGAAAAGATCTGAACAGTTTTACACCTGTCCACTAGTTTCCAATGATTTCTGTACAGGGTCAATAAAATCTCCCTGATCTTTCACAGTCCCTAGCTTATTATTTAAAAAGAAAAGATTGTTCAATTAATTTCAAGTGAGCCACACAGCGGGTCCAACTGATGATTTTAAACTGGTGATTACTGTAATTCTTAATACGGTCGGACTCACGGTGTGACTCATTTATGTAAGCTAGAAAGAACATGTCTGCACATTGTAGCTGTTAGAGCTTGGACAAAAGCCACGCACTGGTGCATTTCATGCTGAATCGACTTGCCTTGTTTGAAATTAAACAACAGCTTCACAATTAACAGTCCCATGAGGGCATTCTCTGTGACCATGCTTTTTATCAATCAAGAGTCCACTTGTTAAACAATTAGCATCCTCATTTCATACAGTAATAATTGTTATTCCTTTCAGATTTGGTATACTTGCCATTCTGAGCTGTTGATTAGAAATTTGACATCAAGTCTTTTTTTTTGTCAGGAAGAAGTTAATAAAAACTCTCTGCCAAAATGCATAACCTATCATCTCTCAACTAAATTCCATCTGCCATTTGTCGGTTCTTTCTTCTTACAGCTAATTATTATCTTCATTATCAGTCACATCTCCAAGTTTCCAAGGTGAGTGAGACACTCTGAGCAGAACAGGTTACTCAAGTCATTCTTGGTATTGAGGGACGAACTAAAATTAACATCCCCCACCACATCGTTTATAATCAAAATTTCACCAAGAAATCTGCAATGCTTTATACACCAGTCAGCTATATGATTTGGTTAGTTTGAAAGGCAAGGCTGTTACTGTTGGCAGGTTACATTGCACAACATGCTTGCGATCCCAATTGACAAACGGAAAGCAAATAAAGGAGTAGAGCAACTGCAGCAAGGAGGGCTGGTAGACAGTATTTGGGGTAAGATCAGGTGGCCACATCAGAAACAAAACCTCGAGTTGGTTAGCACTGCCATGGTTTCAATCCATGGATAAGAAATCAGAAAGAATATCTCCTCCAGTAACAGATTACTCTCCACCCATTAACATGCTGTTCCTTTTGACAAGGAAGCTCAGAAATTATGAACAAGCTGTGTTTAGCCTGTGGATGGTATTCCATTTCATCAGTTAGCTACTTTCTGGAGAAGTTTACAAAGTCAAAACTGGGGTCAGTACACCACTCCTTTGCAGTGAAACTAATTTGGAAACTGCAGGTACGACCTGAAAAAATGTGGCTAGATTGTTAAGCAAATGACGCACCTTTTTTGTACGAAACCACACCTGGGGCGAAAGAAAGAGAAATAATTGGGTTTTAGCAGCTGAACTTCTTAAAATTAGTTTTTATTTTACAAGATGTTTTAATCTGAATGTATAAAATCAATACATTTTTACAGATTAGTAAATAGTAATCTTCTGATGTAAGCAGAGTTCGTTAAATGAGAAGGCAGGCCATATTCACTAGACATACACACGCCACCCCAAAAATGTCTGGCATGCACACCCCCAGGTTAAGGATATACCCCATTCCCAGCTTCAGCCATGACAGTCAAATACATCCACCACAAGGAGAGAGTCAGAGATGAGCATGCATAATTAGCACCCCTACCACCCTCAACCAAAATAAAAGTCAGAAACATGCCTGCACGCCTCACAGGGTCAGTCAGATGCAGCCTCAGAGAGGCAGATACAGGCACAACCCTCAGACATTCCAGGAGAATGTGCATGCGTTCCCCTCAGCCTCCCCCGAGACAGATGTGCATATGGCAACTGACAGTTGGGTGCCCATGTGGATCCCCACTCCACCCAGTCAGGGGCACATATACCCCTACCAGACAATTTGATGCACATACATCACCATCTCGCAACACTCAAGACATATATACAAACTGATTGGTAGTGAGACATGTTCAAACACGGCTCCTGCCAAATTGTGCTACATGTCTCTGCACATCCACCTTGAGACAGACAGACACAATCATGTTGTTATCTCTGCATGGACTCACTGATTGAAGGCATCCCAACACATCTGATGGACACACCCTCAGACAGACTTGTGACACCACCACCTCAGCATGCACCCCTCAGAGAGATGGACAACGTGAGCAAGCATACACACACACATCCAAGACAATTGCACATTCACACATACCTTCCCAGACACACATATGTGCATACACAAGTCAGATATGTATACCCTTCAAGTCAGTCAGATGCACAGATGTGTATACTCCTGCCTGATAATCAGAGCGAAACTACATTCCCGTAGCCTCCAAGACGACAGTTGGACCTCCCCTCACTGCTGCCACTGATGGGCTAATATACATGGCACCACGTATATTAGAACAGACAAACATGCACACTAAAGGCATGCACCACTTATACAGCACCTAACTGCAGTTATGCTCCACAGAAAATAGAGCTATCCATGAAATGCAGGGAAAATCAACAGGTGGAGAAGGAGAGGCTGGAAACTGCTGGTCTCCTGGTTTGCAAGGCAGGCATGGGAGCAGTTAGTAAGTTGCCTGCCTTACAGCTGTGAAAGGTGGTGCACTGTTTTGCAGGATTAGTGTATTGCGTGGTGGCTTCACTTTATATAGACTTTATGTTTAATATTGTCTGTTCTTAGTTGGTGCTCACAATTATCCTGTCCATCTTTCAAGATGCTCAAAACAATATCAACTTGCCTTAATATAATGTTTTTATTGGACTAAAATGTTATGTGGTGCTTCACAAGAAAGTTATAAAGCAAAGGTAGACACCGAAGCACATAAAGCAATATTAGCCAGATTGCCAAAAGCTTGGTCAATGAGGGTAGGCTTGGAGAAGCATCCCAAAGGAAGACAGAGGTAGACAGCATTAGGGAGGGAATTCCAGAGTTTATAGGCAGGTAGCTAAAATTACAGTCACCAATGGTGCAGCAATTAAAATTTGGTACACCAAAAATAGAGAAGTGCAGAATTTTGGAAGGATTTGTAAACAAGGTTGAGAATTCTAAAACTGAGGCGGTGAGTGGTTTAGGTAGGAGTGATGGATGAAGGGGATTTGCTAAGCTCGATTAAACAGAATTCCACTGAAAATAAGATTCACTGGAACAAATTGTCCAGGTTCCTTCAACAGCACCTTCCAAAACCACAACCTCTAGAGGGCAACAGGTGTATGGGAACACCACCACTTGTTAGTTCCCCTCCCAGTCACAAACTATCCTGACTTGGAAATAGGTCTCTGTTACTTCACTGTTACTGGGTGAAAAATTGAGAATTCCCTTAACAGTGCTGTGGTTGCACCAACAGTACATGGGCTGTAGCAGTTCAAGGCAGCAGTTTGTCACCACCTTCTCAGGACCTATTCAGGGATACACAATCTCATGAATGAATAAATACACAACAAAATGCTGTTTGAGTCCTGGATGATCAAAAGGAATCATTTGGAAATTGTAATTTGGACAAGATTGGAAATGGCCTTAGTTTTTCTCTGGTAGTGAAGACTGAGGATTTCAAGATTCAGAGCTCTTTGAGCTTGTGATGTGGAGACTGTCTCAGTGTTCCCAGCATACCTCGTCAAATGGCCTACCTCGTACTGAATTCATAGTGGTAGCTGCAACATGAACTTGTCATTAACACTGATACAAAGCCTCAAGTTTCACTGGCTGCGTTTCTGCAGAAAACATTTCATATTGAAATATCGACTATAAATGAGGATGCTCACTGGAAATGCTGCTCACCTAATGTTTCATACATTAATAATTACTATCACATTAGACGTCACTAGACAAAGGAGGACTCATGGGATTGAGAATAATATTTTAGCATCATAGAATGCTAGTTAACAGACAGAAAGAAAAATATGAACACAATGGTCAATTTTAAAGTAGTAGGATGTCATCAGTTTGGGGCCTTGATTACTTACAATCTATATTGACTTAGATGAGCAGAATGAGTGCAGTGTTCATGTTTGCTGACCACAGAGTTAGGTGAGAAAGTAAGCTGTGAGGAAGACTACTAATATGAAAAGGGATATTGTCAATTAGAGTGACTGGGAAAGAAAATGGCAGGTGGAATGTGAAGCTATATAAGTGCAAACATTTACTAATTGGTGTAAAACTGGGAAATCTTGCTGTTCAGAGGAATTGGAATCCTTGTCAAGGACTTTTGGAAAGTTAATATGAAAGTTAATAATACAGCAAGTAGTTACAAAAGCAAATGTAGTTACAAAATCAGAAATTGCTAGAAAATCTCAACAGGTCTCCAGCATCTGTGGAAAGAAATCAGAGTTAAAATTTTGGGTCCAGTAATCCTTAACTTCTAAAGAATCATCACTGGACCCAAAACGTTAACTCTGATTTCTCTGCACAGATGCTGCCAGACCTGCTGAGTTTTTCCAACCATGTCTGTTTTTGTTTCTGTTTCAGATTTTCAGCATCCACAGTTCTTACAGGTTTTAAAAAATATGTTATAGAGGGATTGGAATATAACAGCCAAAAAAGCTTGTGAAAATTAAGCAGGATTTTCATGAGCGCACACCTGAAGTACTGCATACAGTTTTGGTCTTTTTATTTAAGGAAGGCTTACAGATGTCTTGGATGAAGTACAGCTAAGGTTCGTGCGACTGACTCCTGGGCTGAGAGGAATGTCCTACAAGAAGTTGTTCTCTAGAATTCAAAATGATTATACGTGATCCCACTGAAGCAAATGAAAGTTATAAGGTGGATGTTGGAAGGATGCTTCGCTTGGCTAGGATGTTTAGAATTTGTTGTAACAATCTCCATAACGGTTCAATCATTGAAGACCGAGATGAGAAGCTTACCAACTTCGAAATCTTTGGAATTCTCTACCCCAGAGGACTGAGAAATTGAATACTAAGGAAATTCAGGGATACGGAGGTAATTCAGAAAGAAGGAAACTAGGAAGAATGGAGGAGCAGGCTCAAAAAGGGCCAAATGGCTGAATCCTGCCCCTATTTCTTACTTTAAATCAGACCTTACCTGATGATGTGACAGCAGGCAAGTTAAATATCTCAGTCCCAGGCTGTGCATTAGCTGCAATGATAAAGAGAATCTGTTAATAGGTAACCACACAGCCTGACGAAATAGTCAAACACCACAACCTTGAGCTGAAGTTTATTCTGAAATTATTAAGCCTTTGATTATGCCTTATTCTGTCCACAATCTTGGAGACAGTGAAGACTGCAGATGCTGGAAAAGTCAGACTCAATAAAGTGTGGAGCTGAAAAAAGAACAGCAGGTCAAGCAGCATCAGAGGAGCAGGAGAGTCGATGTTTCAGGTTGGGACCTTTCATCTTCCAGCTCCACACTTTATTGGTCCTGTCCATAATCTTGCCAGGCAGAACTGAGATGGGCACAAGATTCTGCTCTGAACCATCCAACTGGTTCTGCACAGAGGACCAGAAACTTATCTATAGGTCATGACTGGGCACCCTGAGAGAACCACTGGGTGCACATCCAAGTTGAAAATTCTAATAACAGGCTTTCTGAATGAAATCTAAAGATTATGCAGTCCCAATTAGTTGTCAAGAATTGAATATTGTGAAACTAATCATGAACTCTGCTGGATTCTCACTCAAATTAGTCTGCATTTGGCCTGCTACACTGTGTTGATGAAACTGAATTTATGTTCAATGAGATGCACCTCATTTGACAATTAATAAAAAAAAAATCAGCCTTCCAGACTCAATATTGGGTTTGACATTTTCAGGTCACAACCTCTGGCCCTATTTTATTTAGGCATTAGCTGTTGATGATGATTCTGCTATTTCCTTGCTCACAACTCTTGGAGACCACGTTGCCTCATTAGTATCTCTTCTGCCTTGCACCATCATTCATCAGCCATAACATTTTTCCTTCACCTCCATCACTCCCTTTTGCTCTTTTACACCTCTGTACTTCCTCATAAATATTTCACCTCTAACAACTTTTTGTTCTGAAGGAAGATCCTTGACCTGAACTATTAAAACTTTTTTTTTCTCTCTCTCTCTCTATACACATACTTCCAAACCTGCTGAGTATTTCTAGTTTCATTTTTATTTCAGATTTCCAGCATCACACCACTTTGCTTTTGAACATAAGGGGAGGAGAATGGGCTCTTCCTGGTCCTATTTGCCAGTGACTAGACACACAGAACAGACACTACACCTACTTTTCATCATCAAATTTAATTTTTTTTTTGTTAAGGAGGAAAATGAACTAAAGCAGTACTCGTGAAGAAAGCTTGTGAGCAACCATTTGCCAGAATAATGCTTGAAGGAGTGTGATCAGTTCGAATCTACAATAAGCCATGCAGCTGGTGCCTCTACAAATATAGATGTGGTTTGTTGTGGCAGAAATTAAAAGGTAGGATTTGAATAGATTATTTCTTGAAATTAGTCAACCACTGATAATTGACTTGGGGAGTATTGTGGTGTCCTGATTGTCCCCAGTGTCCCGAAAACACTTTCCTCTGGTAGAAGAGGCACAGTGAGTCCTTCTGGTACCTGGGTATATTTATTACTCAAGCAACATTCATGAAAGGGAAATCGTGTTTGACTAATTTATTACAGCTTTTCAAGGAGGTCTCACCCAGAGTAGGGGAACCAGTAGTTATGTTGCACTTGGATTTCCAGATGGCATTTGACAGGGACATTTAAGTGATTCTTGAATAGCAACATGGAAGTTAGTACAATGAAGGGAATGACGGTTAGTCTGATCTTGGAGCAGGGTAAAAGGCTGGCACAACATTGAGGGCTGAAGGACCTGTACTGTTCTATCTTTACAAAGTACAAAGTTACATCATAAGATAAGAGCCTATGATGTTGGTGGTAGTATATTAGTGTAGGTAGAGATTTAGCTAATGGGCAGAAACAGTGGATGGGATAAGGGACTTATTTTCAAATTGGCAACCTGTGGCCAGTGGGTTTTACAGGGATTAATGCTGGTACTGCAATTGTTTTCAACAAACACGAATGACTTAGAAGGAAGGAGGTGCACTGCAGCCAAATTTGCAGACGACACAAAAATAGCAAGGGGGTACAAAATTGAGAGAGAAATATTGATAAATTAACCAAGTGGGTAAAAAAGTTAGCCAATGGGGTATAATGTAGGAACATATTAAAGTGTTCATTTTGAAAGGGAGAGCAAATAAACAGAATATTATTTAAATGGAGAAAAACTGTAGAAAACTGCAACACAAAGGGACTTGGAGATACCTGTGCATGAATACAGAAAACTAGCACACAGGGGCAGCAGGTAATCAGGAAGGCTCATGGAATGTTGGCCCTTATTTCAAGATGAAAGTGAGGACTGCAGATACTGGAGATCAGAGCTGAAAATGTGTTGCTGGAAAAGGGCTCATGCCCGAAACATCAATTCTCCTGCTCCTTGGATGCTGCCTGACCTGCTGCGCTTTTCCAGCAACATAGCCCTTATTTCAAGGTGGTTGGAGTAAAAGAATAGGGAAGTTTTACTGCAACAATACAAGGTACGGTTTCTCATTGGTTAGCAGTGCTGCCTCACAGCGCCAGGGACCCGGGTTCGATGCCTGCCTCGGGTGACTGCCAGTGTGGAGTTTGCACATCCTCCCCGTGCCTGCGTGGGTTTCCTTCGGGTCCTCCGGTTTCTCCTTCAGTTCAAAGATGGGCAGGTTAGGTGGATTGGCCATGCAAAATTGCCCATACTATTCAGGGATGTATAGGTTAGGTGTATTAGTCAGGAGTAAATATAAGGTAGGGGGAATGGGTCTGTGTGAGTTATTCTTCAGAGGGTCGGTGTGGACTTGTTGGGCCGAAGGGCCTGTTTCTACATTGTAGGGATTCGAGGTGCTGGTGAGACCACATTTGGACTATTGTGAGCAGTTTTAGATTAGACTAGATTAGATTACTTACAGTGTGGAAACAGGCCCTTCGGCCCAACAAGTCCACACCGACCCGCCGAAGTGCAACCCACCCAGTTTTGGTCCTCTTATTCAAGGAAAGATAACATTTCATTGGTGGCAGTTCAGAAAAGGTCTTATAAGCAATGGCTAAACAGGTCTGGAGTCGAGAATGGGGTGCTGGAAAACATAGCAGGTCAGGCAGCATCCAAGCAGGAAAATCGACATTTTGGGCAAGAGCTCTTCATCAAATTCTTGATGAAGGGCACTTGCCTGAAACGTTGATTCTCCTGGCCCTCACATGCTGCCTGATCTGTTGTGCTTTTCAAGCACCCCATTCTCGATTTTGATTTCTAGCATCTACAGTCCTCACTTTCTCCTAAACAAGTTGGGACTCTACTCACTGGAATTCAGAAGAATGAGAGATGATTTCATTGAAACATATAAGATTCTTAATGGGCTTGATATGTTGAAAGCTGGCAGGATATTTCCCCTCATTGAAGAGTTTGGGCCAGAGGGCATAGTCTCAAAGTTAAGGGATGCCAATGTAAGACTGAGATGTCGAAGAATTTCTTGTTTCAGTAGGTTGAGTGTCTTTGGAACTCATTGTTACAGAGAGCTCTGAGGGCAGGATCCTTCTGTATATTGAAGGTGAGATGGATAAATTCTTGATCAGTTGGGGAATCAAGAGTTATGGGGAAAAGGCAGGAAAGTGGATGTGAGGAGTGTTTGATCAGCACGATCCTACTGAATGGTGGAGTAGGCTTGAGGGGGCGAAATGACCATAATTTAAATAAAAGATTACCTGATTTTTAAAAAAATTTCTGAGCTAAACATAGTTTAGGGATGCAGGTGTTCCTGGTGGGTGCTTACTGCCCATCACTCGCGGCTCTTGAGAAGGTGCTGGCATCATAGAATGCCTACAGTGTGGAAACAGGCCATTTGGCCCATTGGGTCCACACCAATCCTCTAAAGAGCATCCACCTAGATGCTGACCCCTATCCCCTCATAGATGACTCAAAATGAGTGCTGCTGAAGAGTCGTCTAGACTCAAATGTTCGCTTGCTGTCTCTCCACGGATACTATCTGACCCGCTGTGATCTCCAGCGTTTATTGTTTTCCAAACTAATGAATCAGATGTGTTTTAACAGCCATCCAGAACTTTCACAGGAATATTTACCAATAATTTTTTAAATTCCAGATTTATTAAATTTGTAAAATTCAAATTCTCCAGCTGCACTGGTGGGATTTGAAATGTCTCTGGATTATTGTTCCAGATCTCAAATTAACATAAGAACTATGTTAGTGCACCACTTGATGGGGTTTTAGTGTGCACAAATTGTTGCCAAATTCATTTACGTAATAAGTGACTGCACTTCAAAAGTAATTCATTGGCAGAAAGTTCTCTGGGACACCCCATACACAGAAGATGATGTATTTTAAGATTTTTCCTAAATAGGACCGCTTAACATGGCAGCTGCCTCAAACAAACCGGTCAGATGCTTCACATACTTCAAGCAAATCCTTCCAAACACTTTCTCATGTTATAGACCAAATCATCAAATCATCTTCAGCCTGGTAACACATATATCTTACACTTAATCCATTCCCTTCTTGCCATTTTAATCCTTAAATATGACCAAGGTAATAACCAGAGAGAGCTATTCGTCTAAAACAAACTATGGTGTGTTTGTGTAAATACGGTGGACAGTCACTTTAAGAACCCAATCACTTTAAATGATAATAATGTAAATGGTTATTTTGGGCAGGAAATAGCTTAATCTAACCTTGTTGTCCATAATAAACTTCCTGCTGTTTAATGCTTCAGCTTCCTCGTCTTTCTTGGAATTGAACACAAGAAAACTGGCGGAGAGAATAAAAACTGCTTCAAGATCCATCAAGTCAATCCACTGATTCATCCAAGACAAAAAAAAATCATGGTACTCAATGCAGATCTTGGAGAAACTTTGATGGAAAGAAAAGACCAGTTTCTGCACTGAAGCAGGTGCAGTCAAGCAGGGAGAAAAGGGGACATAACTCATCCTAGTGCAGAAGAAGCTGGCTGAGTACTCCACCATGGAAACACTGAGTACCCTGCACAGAGAAATGACTTGAGCTAGGGGTGTATACTCGGGGAAAAAAAAAGGCAGGAATACCATGTTTTAAACTGAAAGTGAGCAAGTGCCAAACATTTCCGTGGTACACATCCTCCTATTTACAAAATAAAGGTGAGGCAGTTTGGCACCTTGGGATTGTATGATGAAAAGAGAGAACTGGAACTGCAACACACAGAGATTCCATTATGTGGTTCAAACAAACTTGATGCAGATAGAGCCGTCCCTGTGTTCCTGAGTAGTAAGGCAGGAAATACTTTTAAACTCTTGAAGTGATACAATCAGGTGCTAAAATGTAAGAAGAACCTGCACAACCATTTTTCATCAAACTATTGGTGATTGCTAAAGGTTCAAATTCCAAAAGCACAACTGGCATGGTAGTGAATTTATCTCCCAGTTTGTAGCAATTTTAAAGAAGTTAGCAGATGCCTCAAATTCAGAGACAACTTATGTTATCAGAGACATACTGGTGTGTGATTTAAATTGTGAAGCAATGCAGAAGAGATTGCTGATGGAAAGGAACAGATTAAAGAAAGCACTGGAGACGGTCTTAATGGAACTAGCAGCCGAGAAAGTTCAACAGCTAAGCTTGAATGTCAGAATGTACAAAATGGTAGCTGAAAGATGAGCACCATGCAGATTCAAAACTCCCTTTGATGTGGAGAAACAAGTTACACAACAGAAAATTGCCCCAGTCTGCCTGCAGAAACTGCAGCAAGAAAAAGCCACTTGAGCATATTTGAGGAAGAAACGTGAACAACACACAGCAAAATTACAGAGACTGAAGAGTACGAAGAAAATCTACATGGTTTGAAAAGGTCAGGAGAAATGTCCAGATTCTCAGAGAGAAGAGGAACTGCCCTTAACAAATAGGTTATTGCTGATAACACATACCGATACTGGGTCACCCCCTTTCTGAATGGTAGACCAGTAAGAATGGAGGTGGACACTGAGTCACATTGCACTGTAACCCTCAAAAATCATACATAGAAAGCACGTGGGTAAAGTTGAGCCTTTAAGGAGTTGCATCAATGTGAATGTTCAATTATACAGTCAGTCTGAAGATTTGTCCAGTTGTCCATAGAAATATTTCAGATTTATTCGGAAAACATGGTTGGAGGAAATCAAACTCAACTAGGCTGAAGTAAATCATTTGTCAGATTCTGAGAATAACCTACCACAAATTCTAAAGAAACATGCAACGTTTTCAATGGGGAAGATTGGAAAAGATCTTTGTCAAATTAAAAATAAGGATGAGAATCAAGTACGATGATTCAAGGCTAGATCAGTGCCTTATACAATCCGATTAAAGGTCAAGGCAAAATTAGAGAGACTGTTCAAGATGAGAGTCTTTGAACCCGTAAGTATGAGTGATTGGGGGGGTCATGCCTATTTTTACCAGTGACAAAGAAAGATGTATCGGTATATGTTTGCAATTTTTAGGTCATTCTTAATCTTGCGCCATGTGCTGTGCAATATTCTTTACCTTTAATCAATGACCTATTTACTGGGCTAGCTGGAGATCAGCTTTTCAGTAAAACTGACTTAGTCAAGTCTGTCTCCAGATGAAAGCAGATCCTGAGTCACAGAAGTACTTGACGATTGTAACAATAAAGGGCCGTTCAAATACAGGAGACTTCCCTTTGCAATCACATCTCACCTGAATTATTCCAATGTGTCATCAATTAGAGTTTAAGTGGATTTTCAGCAACTGGGAGTAACAACTTCAAGACTATCAGCGAGAGAGCAAGGAGTGAGGTGAGGAAAAACTTCTTTCCACAGAAAGTTGTTAGGATTTGGAATGAGCTGCTTGGGAGAGTGCTGGAGGCAGATTCCATAGGACGTTTTAAATGAGAGCTGGAGATATATTTGAAAGGGATGAGGCCAGAGGACTACAGAGATAGGGCTGGAGTGTGGGACTGGTTGGGTAGCTCTTTTGGGAAATGGCCTCCTTCTGTACTGATCGGAAGAGGCCTAGTGTTACTTAAACGATATTTCGGTCACAGAGAGAAATGAAAGAGAGCATCTCCACAATTCAGATGCTACTCTGGAGAGGTTTGAAGATTATAGGCTAAGAGTGAGGAAAAATAAACGTGATTTTTCAAAATCTTCCATTGAACATTTAGGCCATTTCTTGGTGCTAAGGTACCACACAAATCATCTTCAAAGAAGCATCAGCACCAGAAGTGTAAACCAACTATGATCATTTTTGAGCTTGCTAAATTATTCTGGCAAGTTTGGCTCAAACTTTGCAACCATTCTCAAGCCATTGCACAATTTATTATGTCCAAACAAGAAAGGGAAATGTGAAGAACAGTATGAAAGTATTTTCACACAAACTAAAGAGAATATATTAAAATAAGATGTCTTGACCCATTTTCACCCAAAGTTACCACTGCAGGAGCAGGACAAACTCAGACGTACACTAGAAATGATCTACTACTATCAAAAGTGATGGATATAGTACTTCACAGTAAGCTTTTAAGAACCACCCCAGGACTCAAACTACATGTCAAATTGAAGCTAGAACTATCCATACAAGCATGATGTTTCCTATTAGGAACATTATTCCCCCACAGCTAAGGAAACATGTGTTAAATCAATGACACGAAGATCACTGTAACATTGTTGGAATGAAGGAGATAGCCAGAGATTACTTTTGGTCACCAGGGTTCAATTCCAAACTCGAGGAGAAGGTGGGAATGCGTGTAGCCTGTGCAAGAGCTCACAACTTACCTCCAAAACATAAAACAAAAAAATTTTAAAATCGCAAAAGAATTGAACATATACTCTGGTTCTGTCTTTACAAAGGGAGACACAAATAACCTCCTGGAAATATTATAGAACTAAGGGATTAGAGAGAGTGTGAGATAAAGGAAATCAATTTTAATATGAAAATAGTGCTGAGGCAATTAATATAGTTAAAGGCTGACAAAAGACCAGGGCCTGATAACCTGCATTCCAGAGCACTAAAGGAAAGGACCCTGGAATATATGTCGCATTTGTTGTCATCTTCCAAAATTCTACAAACTCTGGAGCAGCTCCTTCAGATTGGTGTATGGCAAATGTAATCTCAGTATTTAGAAGGGCCGGAGAGAACGACAACAGAGAGTTACAGACCACCTGGGGTGGAGAAAATGCTAACAATCATATAAAATGTGTTCACAGAACATCTGGAAAGCATCAACCAGATTTGACAAAGCCAATATCAGTTTATAAAAGGCAAATCATGTTTAATAAATCTATGCAAGATTTTTGAGGATTAGAATATATGGGGAAGCAGCTTGGGATTTGGCGCATTTGGATTCTCAGATGCATTTTTATAAGATCCATCATAAGGAGGTTAGGATGCAAAGTTAAAGCACATGGGATAGTGGTTAATCTATTGGCAATGACCAGGAATTGCTTGACAGATAGAAATCAGAGAATTGGAATAAATGGGTCTTTTTCCAAATACCAGGTAGTGACTATTGCAAGAATCAGAACTTGGGCCCAGCTACTCATGAAATGATCTGGATGAGGGAACCAATGCAACATTTCGAGCGCTACCGGTATCTTTATAAAACAGCTTGGTGTATGTTGTGGCCAGCTGTGAATTGAAGTGATGCTGTTCATTTACACCATGATAATCTAAAATATACAAACAGGCCTTGCTGTCTTGTTACTGTAAGCAATCAACACTCCTAAGAATAAATGCAGCTTCTGGTATGTGTAAATGTATCACACTGCAAACATGACTAATTACTAGTCTGTGCTTACAAACATTCAATATTAGATGCAATTCTGGTTTTGAACAACCTTTATTCAATAAGCCTGACTATACTATTTAATTCATGATTGCCAGTCAGGCTCTCAGTGTGATATGTTCACACATGATAGAAGCTGAATTTATTCCTCCTCAGGTCTTGTTATTTATAGGCAAAGGAATATGTCCACACATTACATCTTGATCGCTGAAGAAAGGGCACTGGAAACAGACAATCTATGCTGCAACACCATGGCAACGCTGTTTTACAGGCATGTCAAATCACAGACTAAACAAATGGAACCCCTTTTTTGTGTATAATTTGTTGCTCCTTTTTTAAAGGTGGTTTTGTTGCATCCTGATGAGTGCAAACATGAATGCTTCAACATCATGCCTTTTTTTTAAATCAATGCTTATTTTCTATAAGACCAAAAAATTAAGACAATAAAATACACAAAGTGCAATTCCAGTAGCCTGTGTTCCTTGCAGCTCAATCATGAACACACATTACCTAGGAAAGAAATGTGTGCATAAATATAGAATAGTAAACTGCAGCAACGGATTCTTCCTCATTTATTCCCTGAAACCCAACAGGAATTATTCTATAACTCTAGTTAAACCCTTATTCTGGAACACCTGACCTGCAAGCAATAACAATAACTGTATCAGTTAAATATAGCCCATGCTTCCTGCCAGTTCTAACTTTCATGGAGAAATACACAAAAGATGTCTGCCTAGTGTCCATACAAAACAGGTCATCAGATCTCAAGCTATCTCCAAGTTTCTTGCTTCTGTGGGGAGGTTGGAAGAATAAAAAGGTATGATTTTTGTTTTAACTTATCAAGATGGACAGTAAGTAAGGGAGAACAGGCTGACTTACCAATGTCAGAATCCCCGCCACCAGAGGAGTTCAACTTACGAAATATCTCCTGCTTCTTCGATTTCACCATTGGCGAAGTGTTCTCCAGCTTAGTGAAGAACGCTGGCAAATAGCCCACATTCCCTGGAGATCGAGCCTCATTCCTGGAGAAAGAAAACAGTGGCACTGAGAGCCATAACAAAGCAATGTGATGTTCAGAGAATATAATCAATGCAGGGTTTGGGAAGATCATGAAATAAAGAGACCACAATAACTGTTTTTGGCTATGTTTATGTTAAAATAAATAGAAAAATCTTCACAACCAGACACAAGGTTCTAGTGCAAAGGATATAATTAGAGGTGGAGTCATCAGTAATTGATTAATGGGAGATCTTCAAAGATGAGATGATTCTGGTCTGAAGCAGACAGATTCCTAAAAGAAGTTAGTAAAGACAAGCTATACCTTCTGAATATGTAAAGACAGAGGCTAAAATAAGAAAACAGAAAAGTTGATAGTACAATAAAGAACCAAACTAAATGTAAGAAGTTCACAACAAATCTAAAAAAAGAGTATACAAGGTTAGTGACTAACATAAAAGGGTCCTGTAAAGGCTTTTCAAACTGAAAAAAGTGATCTTTATAAACCATGATTAAATGGCAGAGCAGACTCAATGGCTGAATGGCCTAATAACTGCTCCTATATCTTATGTTCTTATAGATAGATGTAGGGATAATGTGTAAAAGCTACCAGTGCGGTTAAGCATCATTTAGAAAATAGTGACCATTATACACCTTATGATGATGATAGGACAAATATTTGATGAAAACCAAGTTAATAGGTTGGAGAAAAGTTCATTTTAACAGATCGAGAATAAAACTTCAGAAAATAATGGTATTGGCAAACAATGATATAGACAAATGGAAAATACTTGAAACAATGTTTTAAACAGTGCAGCAAGAATACATTCTATTCAAAGAACAAAGTAAACATGAGTGAAACTACACAGATAAAGAAAAAACATAAATGAACAATCAAGAATTAAGAAGGAGGCATGCATTAAGTACATAAACTGCAAGGGACTGCAGGGTAAGAAAATGCAAGGAGATTAGAAGAGAAGTCAACAAAGAAAGAAATAATGAAATTAAATCAAGGAACACAAAACAAGACAGGCTAACAATAAAACTGCCACGATATGAACAGGACTATTAGGGATAAACAGAATATTATTATGAGCAATGATAGAGAGATGACATAAATATTAAATTATTTTGCTTTGGTAATTACCAGGGAGGTAAAACATGACTGTGAATAAGATGAACAAGGAGGTAAATACATTTAAAATGAAAAAAAAGGAATATATTGAATAAACTAATGACTTCAAATCAAATGTCAAAGAATGGGAATGAAGGGTTAATGTTCAGAGTGATAGAAGAAAGAAATGGTGCTCCATAAGGATCAGTGCTAAAACCACAACTGTTCGCAATTTACACTAACAGTTAGGGCTGTGGAATTAAAACAAAGTTTCCAAATTTGTGAATGACATCGAATTGGGAAATGGTAGAAGATCCAGTCACAATCTCCCAATCCAATGGTAGGTGCCAGAAAACTGCAAATGTTACAACAACAGGGAGAAGAATAGACTTTTAGCAATGCATCCAGACCCTCTAACCTTACTTCTGAGAAATATTTTCGAGAAATTAATGTGGAATAAAATGAATCAGCATTTGAAGAAATATGCCTAATAAATCAAAGTCAACACAGATAGGTTAATTACTCTCAGTAACTGAGAAGGGTTGATGTGTATAGTATGGCTGATGCTGCATATATTTGCCTGAAGAAAAAAACTTGACAAAGTACATCATAGCAGACATGTTATCAAATTTAAAACTCATAAGATGAAAGGTATAGCACCATCGTAGCAAAAAATGCTGATGAATGGTTGTTTTTGTAAGCAGGCCTATGTATTTGGTCCACTGTGTTTTTTTTTGATTCATAATAATCCAACCTTGGAGTATAAGACATAATTTTAAAATCTGCAGTGTATGAAATGTGAAATACACTAAACAAAGATGCAGATAGTAACAGAATTCAGGAAGACATAAACAGATTACAAAATTTAACAGAAATTTGAAGTGATACATTTATGTGAGAAGAATGAGGCAAAACAACATGAACTTTGAGACACAATTTTAAAGGGATTGCAGGAACAAAAAGACTTGGGAGTGGCAGGACAAATTGTGAAGGTTGTTAATGAAAAGTAAATGTCACTCTGACTTTATTATTCACTGATTCAGATTATCAAACCATTCTAACGGGCTCCTCTGGTGAGTTTCACAAATAGGGCTTGTGTCCATGAGATCAGAACACCTCTCCCCAGACGGTAAAAGTGAGAACTGCAGATGCTGGAAACCAGAGTTTAGATGAGAGTGGTGCTGGAAAAGCACAGCAGATCAGGCAGTACCCGAGGAGCAGGAAAATCGACGTTTCGGGCAAAAGTCCTTCATCAGGAATAGATGGAGGGAGCCTCCAGGGTGGAGAGATAAATGGGAGTGCTGGGGATTCGGATGTTGCCTGACCTGCTGTGCTTTTCCAGCACCACTCTACCTCTCCCCAGAAACTTTGTGGAGTTCCTTCCAGTTGACAGCAATTATGATTCTATTGAGAGTTAGGTTTATTGTCTATTATGGAAGGTTCTCCAGCAGGTGGGTGTCAACTGGGGAGTTCAAATTTTACAATGTGTTCTTTCCAGTAAGCATTGATACTGTCTTTATCTTTGTTGAGAGTTTAGACATCTTTTGATCTTATTAGAATTGATCTATGTATTGAGGGTCCTGAGAGCTCTTTTGCTTATCTTGAAATTATATATAATTATTCACGTTAACAAGGAGTTTAATTTCCCAGCCTTCCATATCTACCAATTTCTGATTTAAATTGTGGGTGATTTTTTTGAACTTGAATAGAGGCTCATGGTGATACCCAACCCAATGCTTTACTCAGAACTATGGCAAGCAGCCCATTCACATGGTGCAAAGGAAATATCTTAAAGGCAATCTCAAAGCCTCTATGAAGGTCTGCTCTGTTAAGGTGATGCCCTGGTGGTATTATTGCTGGATCATTAATCCAGAAATCCAGGTAATACTCTGGGAACCTGAGTTCAATGACTGCCAAGGCAGATGGTGCAATGTGAAATCAAAGAAAATCTGTCAGGAAAAAACACACCTGATTTAATAATTACCTTTTGGGAAGGAAACAGCCATCCCTACCTTGTCTGGTCTACATGTAACTGTGGAACAGCACACCAATATGGTTGACTCTTAACTGCCCATGAGGCAATTAGGGATGAGCAATAAATGCTGGCTGAGGCAGCAATGTCTTCGTTCCATGACTGAATAACAAAAAATCTGTACTTGGGAAACAGATGCTCAATCACAACCAAAACTGCAATCTCTCATCAAAAATGGTGAAAAGACCTCCAGAGAGAATGATGTGAAATGGAAAGAAAGGGAGATACTCAAGCAAACAGTACACCACCATCTGTACTGGACAACTAAGATCTTCATTGTAGGAGCGTTTGTCAGGCTAAAGTAGCACTTATAAACAATTTGTGAAACCACACCCACATTGATACCTTTAAAGCCAGAAGCCAGAAGAGGGTTCATCCTTAACACAAAGGACTGCCAATGATGACAGGACAAAGTAGGAATGTTATACTACAACTTCATAAAATGCCAGTTACATTTCCTTTCTGGAAAAATTCAGAACACTATATTTTTGAAAGTATGTCAAGGGCCTTGACATAAGATAAATTAGAATGGTAACAGGGATGCAGGACTTCAATTATACAGAAAGGAAGGGCAACTGCAATTACTCTCCTTCAGAGGAAGTTAACAGAAGATCTAGTGGCAGTACTCAAAAGTCACAACTTGATTTTGGTTAAGTAAATTAAGAAAAAAAACCTGTTTCCAGTGACAAGAGAGTCTGTAACCACAGCATAGAGATTTAAGGAGATTGGTAAAAGATGCAGTGCTAAGACATGAAAAACTCTTTTTCAGTGACTCTGATGTAGCAAAAATACAAAAAGAATAGAAAAGGATGTGGAAGCTATTGCAAGGGCGATAATAAATTACTGAAAGCTAGAACAATAATATGTTATGAGTAGCTTTGATGTATGAACCAAGTCTATTCTATGGTTGGACACCCAAATATAGATTCTGAACTGCTTAAGTATTTTTAAACACAATGTGCTCTGTGGGAACGACCCTAACTGGATCTCTGTTCCTCAGAGTCCTGTTTCTTGAAGACAGCATTCAGTTTCTGCAGATGCCAAAAAAACCTGTTCAATTACAGCAATACAGATGTTAATCCTGAAGTCTGAATAAAACTAGATATGCAACAGCAATTGAAAATATAATAGTATTAACAGATGTGACTGAGGCTAGGGGCACAGTGGGAAGCTGACCATTCCCAGTTACAAAATATGCAGAAAGGACAAGGTCAGAACATGAATCAAATATTGCATTCTGGTACGTGATGCTGGAAAGGTATGATAGAATGGTCAATTGTGTTATTCATTTGACTTGAGTTACCCTATAGAAACTGTGGACCATGAGACAGTGATAAGGAGGTTAAAAATGAGATAGGTCAGAATAATTGAAGGATAAAAGTTATATAAGTGGCAGAAAGAAAGTTGGATTCACATGCTTTCATCCAGTAATGAATAGCACTGGATCTAATTCTGGGAAATGATGAACAACAAGTAGATAATGGAAGGGTTCTGGAGAAAACAGAATATGAGTAGATAGGATATCAAAATTGAAAAGTATAGTCAACAAGTTAAAGTTAAAGGCACTTGACAGATTTGAAAAAAAAATGCTTCTGAAAGGTGTAAAAAAATTAATCATTATGATAAAAAGGAATCAGCTCGGTTACAGAGAGAAATATAAGAGAGAAGTATAAGAAATATAATTCAATAAGTAGACAATTAACACGTAGACAAGGTATATTCCCACAGGAAGCAAAGTGGACAGTCAAAAGTTAACTAGGAAAAAATTAAAATGAGGCTTTGAGTAATTATAAATTGAGATCAAATAAACTAAATGGAAAATCAATCAAAATTAAGGTTGCAAAAAGACTTTACGAAATGTAAGTAACAAAGGGAAATGGCAAACATTGTCATAAAATCACCAAAAGTAAAAATAAAGGCCCTACACCTCTCAGAAAACATTAGGTTACAGGAAGGACGCAGTGCAAATTCAACAGGACAGTACCTGGTATAAAGAGGGAAATTATAAGGGCAATTTCACAACCGTGGCACCCCACCCCATGTGTTTCCAAGATTGAGGTGTTTAAGATGATAAAAGGATTCAATCAACTGAATATAATGAAACTTTGGCTTTGATGGACAAGTTTAAACAATCTGCCATAACTTTGAAAAAGCCATGCATAGTTTGCGTGAAGATGGAGAGTGGGAAGCCCAAGAGAGACAGACTCAGATCCACATTCCATCACTAGACAACAGCAGCATCTAGTGACAGAAACGAGCTATTGAACCCAAGGCCTTTTTTACTGCTCACCGAGTACATGAGATTTGTGGTAAAATGTTGCTGAGGCCCACAACAAAAAAAAGAACCTTGGGAACAAAAAGGACTGAAAATAAAAAGGAGCTGCAATGGTAAAATGTCAATAGCAGCTGACTTCCACACCATCATGCTAGAAATCAAAGGAAATTGTTTTTGCAAACAATGTAAAGACCTATCAATGTCTACGTAAAAACAATGACTGCAGATGCTGGAAACCAGATTCTGGAG
Source organism: Hemiscyllium ocellatum (assembly GCF_020745735.1). Classification (NCBI taxonomy): domain Eukaryota; kingdom Metazoa; phylum Chordata; class Chondrichthyes; order Orectolobiformes; family Hemiscylliidae; genus Hemiscyllium; species Hemiscyllium ocellatum. The sequence continues at coordinate 1,287,878 of NC_083431.1, read as the reverse complement.
TAGAGTGGTGCTGGAAAAGCACAGCAGTTCAGGCAACATCCGAGCAGCAGGAAAATCTATGCTTTGGGTAAAAGCCCTTCATCAGGAATACACGCAGAATGCCTGAAGGGTGGAGAGATAAATGATTTTCCAGCACCACCCTACTCCCCTATCAATGCCAACTGCTGTATGCGACTGATAGATGTCTTTGTAGATTGACCAGTCCCACATCTAAAATCTTCAACTAGACTATCATGTGTTCTGAATTATGGCCTTCTCACAGGAGTTGCAAATGAACTTTATTTTTAATATTGCTGTTGTCACGGTGATGGAGGTGACTGGGGCAATGGCTGTAAGCATGATTTGCTCAGTATGACTGGTTGTTGCTTGACTTGTCTGTGGGACAGCTAATTTGGCACAAACCCCAGATATTAGCAAGGAGCATTACCAACTGAGCAAGATGTGGTTTTCGGGATCTAATGCCTAGGTCGATGCTGAGTAGGTCCATTTGGTTGAATTCTTCTTAGACCTTTTCTTTGCAGGCTGTTAGAATTGACAAGTTTTCTAGGCCATTTCCCAGGTCTTGGAAAAGTTCCAAACAGGAAGAATGGCTCTTAATTGATGTGCAATGTGAATGTTAGCACTTGCAGAGAATTTGAATCCAAGACTGCAATCATCATAACACATTTTAAGACTCTACTGCACCTAAGTAATAGTTCTCAGCTAGATGTCTACTCATGAAGGATCTAGAACTACGGGGAGCATGGTTTCCAAATAAGAGATTTACCATTTGAAATAGAAATGCCGAGTTCTTCTCTCAAAGGATTGTTAAACTTTGGAATTCTTCTTCCCAGTGAGAAGTGGAGGCTGGGTCACTGAATATATTTAAGGTTGATTTCGACCGATTTGTTTATTTACAAGAGAGTCAAGGGCTATGCAGGGCCAGGGAGGAAACTTGAAGCCACAATCAGATCAGTCATGATCTCATTGAATGGCGGAGCAGGCTCCAGGGGTCAAATGGCCTACTCCTGCTCTTATTTCTTAAGTTTTTATATTCAGTCAGTACCTTGTAGCAGAATCTGGGGCACGACCTCTTCGGACAAGCAAGGGCATCGGGAGCCATTCATTACTTGGGGGCAGCCTGCAGGAGGGCAAATGTGAGAGATCAAAATAACACACAGAAGACACTATGGTCAACTGCACACACTATTATCAAGAAACAAGGCATGGTAACAAGTGAAAGTCTTCAAAGTCAATTTCAGTGTTTTATGAATGTTTACAATTTGTAAATTATCTTGACCTCTGCCCTCAAAAAGTGTCAAGGAGTTGCAATAATTATAAGTTGCATCAAAGATTTGCCCCTGTACCAGGCAATGCAGATGCTGAACATCTGTTCTATTATTTCTCTATTTCAACAATTTCACAAAACCTGACTTGCCTTCGCTGAGGTTACTGGAGAAACTTAACTCTAACACTAATCCCAAAATATGAACAACTGTGCTAATACAATACTGCAACTTGGAAACAGACAGAAAGCCAATGAATGCAGGCAGTAACTGAACATGCCAGTGGGAAAGCAAGCAAAGTCAGAAACATACAAGCAATAGAAATGCAGTGATTGGCCCTTGTTACAAATAAGTGGGCAGAATAAAACAGATGCATTTCAAGCAAAACACATAAGAGACAAATGTAAATTTTGAGACTGCAAGACAAATGAAAATGGAGTGAAAATAAGAAACAAAAATCAAAGTATTAACTGAAAATTTAATCTTGAATTTGCATGTTTCACAAATTTAATCAGTCCATTAAACCCACAATTGATTGCTCAGCACATAAAACTTGCATTCTAATCCCATCATAAACCCAAAGTAGAACGCATTTTCTGGTGAAATTTTGTAGCTGAAAGGAAAGGATTAGACAGATTGAAAGGCCTGATCTCCACACTCTCACCTACCTCTGTTCAGTGGGTTCTGCCTCCCTTCGCTGAGGAGGTTGTACTACACTCTCTTGCTTCTCTAGATTGGCAGGGGCTTGGGGAGGGGAGATAGGCTCATATGGTTCTGACGAAACGTGGCTTCGTTCTGGGGATTTCCCAGGCCTATGTGCAAAAAGAAAAACATTCATCACCATTAGTCTTCACAGACTCATGGCATTTTGGACATAGACACATAAACGAAATGAAAGCTTGTTCTTCTAAATGAAGCCTTCATGGTTCCATATAGCTAACTCCAGAAACTAAGCAAAACACTGAGATTCAGGTTCAATAGTATGATTATACACAACTTTATTTAGTTTTCTACAGTGTAGACAAAAGTGTTGAATCTTCATACCAAATTGATCAGTTTGTTATGGATTTCTTTCTATTAAAAATGAGCATACAATGGCAGATAAGTGTTTAAGAGGACAAACATATAACAAGCAGTCTTAACTAAGCAAAGAGTGCATTATTTACTGGTGCCTCTACTAGACATTGGAATTCGATCATATACAGATCATATACAGAACCTTTGTTGTTCGGGTGGTCATGACATTCAGGGGCTCAAATCAAAGCCAGCCTAAGTTTGAACATCTCTTAATGGCAAACAAAAAAGTTGGAAGTAATTAGAAAAGAATCAAAGGCAACATAACAATCAATGATTCTTCTGTCACAATTACAGCAAAGCACAGATTACTGCTAATAGTTTTTACTGCTCTTTGTACAGCTATTAATTTATTTTCTAAATGTTCTCTAAGAGTAGATAAACATTTTAAATCTAATGGGCACACTGACATACAGTTACAGTTAACAAGGTATATCGCCTATCTTCTTGTTTACCTTGCTCTGCCTTTTTCCGTTGGATTTTCAGGAGAGACTCTGGATGGTGGCCTCTGAAGAAGAGCTGTTTGAGTGGTCTGTGGCTGAGAGTCCGTGCTGTAATGAGTGGAACCCTTCCCTCGGTTAGAGAGCACTGGAGATGTTTGGAATGTAGATACTGGAGGCTGTGATGACGGGCTATTGGGTTGGTTTCGGGCAAAGTCCTGTGTAATAATGTGCTAAAAACAAAGAAATTCATTTTCAAATCAAATCTCTCATGCAAATCTATGTTCACACGATGCAAAAAGCACAAAACTAAGCGGCTTTGTCGACTTCCACATTTGCTAGCTGCTCTTACTGACTGGCAGGTTAACAAGCTTTAACACAGTCTGCCTGTCACCCACACACGGTCTCTAAAACAAGCTAGCATGCTAGCACTAGGAAGTATTTATAGAAATGTAGAAAACTTAGAACACAGTCCTTTCTAGCCAATTACATCAATTAGAAATACTGCAATCTAGTTTAATTCCACATTCCAGCACTTGGTTCATAAAAATTGTGATGAGAGATGTGTGATTTATCTGCATTAATATCATTTTATTAAAAAGTTTGAATTTTTAACTAGAGGCAAATGGATATTGGTCTTTTTTGTGAAGAGGTTTAATGGTTAAATGGGTCAGTCTTTCTGGAAACATTATCTAAAATGCAACATCTTCGGAGAGGTGATAGCCCGATGGTATTATTGCTGGAGTACATACCCAGATACCTAGGTAATGTTCTGGGGACCTGGACTTGAATCTCACAAAGGCAGATGGTAGAATTTGAATTTAAAAATTTAGAATTGGGATCTAATGATGATCATGAAACCATTATTGATTGATGGAAAAAACCCATCTGGTTCACTGATGTCCCTTACAGAAGGAAATCTGTCAACCTTACCCTTTCTGGCCTACATGCGATTCCAGACTCTCAGCAATGTGGTTCACTCTAAACCGCCCTCTGGACAAATAGGGACAAGCAACGAAGCCATCAACAACCACATCCCTTGAATTAATAATATATCTGTAAGGAAGTGAGTGACTGAAGGGTCTCCTGGGCAGATAATGGGAGTTTGTTTATATTGTACAGGTTTAACGACAGATGAAAAATGAGCTTGCTTTTGGGTTTAATAATTCAGGATTTCTTTTAGCTTAGAAAAACCCCAAGATTGGAAAGCTTTTTGGTCAGTTTGAAGGGATACCAACTGAAGTCAGATGCTTAAATAGTCTCTCCTAGAGAAAGGAGATTGTTCAGAGTACTTAGGGAACATGTTATCTCAGGCTTTCAACAATCCGCACAGTTCTAGCCAAACACATTCGGTCTGCAAGTTTCAGATACTACGTTCTTTCACTGAGAAAGCCTAAGACCTCAGGAATACAACTGGCCAAGGGAAAAGGTCCAATAGCTTGACCAGAATTAGAAAGTTACAGCAAGTTAAACCCATAGATTTGATAGGGAAGGGTAATTCCTGTTTTTAGTTTGAGAAACTGCATAGAGGTAACACTGGGGAGTATGTGGGATCTTGTTCTGCCGTGTGCTTTAAAATATATCAAATTACGTATGTTTAGATATCTTGATTTGGTATATTTTACTCATATGTAATAAACTATTCTATTATTAAATCACATCTTCGGGTTTGTGCATTTATGTTTGTGAAAGACCACTACAGTAAATGTAATAAAAAAGATCTATCAAGCCATATTTCATTCTGAGATCTGATTATTTCAGTAGTGACATGAGTTAGGATCATTTCCCTGGATTTCCAAAAAATGTGAAGGGTTCTACTTCTACTAACCTTTCAAATTGTTTCCCACCTTGCTTTGTTTAACCAAATTATCAATATCCTTAATTTGCCTGTCCCCTAACCCCACAACCTCACCACAGTTATTGATCCCTTTCTGCTAAGAGAAATAGTTTCCTTATAGACATTCTATCAAAGCATCTCATAAATTCTGTACATCTCAATCACGCCCACCCTCAAACTCTTCTCTTCCAAAGTAAGCAACCTAATCTATTCATTCTTTCCTCAAAACTTATATATTCCGAAAAATAATCTGGTAAATCTCTTTCAAATGCTCTCTCGTAATGTAGTGATCAGGACTTTGCACAATTTGTGGTCTAACTATTACTTTATGTAGTGCAAGACTAACTTCTTTACATTTATACACCTAATAAAGCTATAAATTGCGGAAGGGATTCAAGACCTTGGAACAACTTTGTGATGATGTCTACATTTTTGCACATCATTAAGTACAAATACCACAGTATAGGCAGTCACAACACTCATTCTGGAAGATTCACATGACGACAGACTAAACTTTAGCTAAAGTAACTATCAGTGAAAGCCTGGTTTATGATGATCATGTAATAAAATATTCAGTATGAATGTCTAATAAACTGTATTAGTTGGAAGTCTATCTGAAGCCAGTTTTGACTTTCTGATCTCCATCAATCCATCTAAAAACCAATCTCAATGGGGCATCAGACCCTACGTGACATTCCAGATGCCCGCATGAAAGCAACATGAAAGCATCTACTACACGCAGATAGTAAGCCAGATCAATGCGCAGCCACTTGCCAGGCCTCACTTACATGAATGTGATCAGCGAGAGTGATCAATTTGTGTGTTTTGGAAACTTGAGGGTTAGGAACAGAGGAATACACGCTGTCCGGCTGAGAGGATGGTGGTTGCTGCTGTGGAGACGGTGACTTCTGCATCATCCTGTACCGGCTCATGGGCACATCAAACCCTCGTGTATTAGGCTCACCTTTAAAAACAGATAAATGCTCAACATAAGATCTTTCACTGTGCATGTATGCTCACATTTGGATGTCTACACTTCCCTCAGTAGCCATCAAGAGTAAGATCATGAATAGTTTAAAAGGTATATAGGTTAGCCTGTCATTAAAGTGATTACATTTCCATGGAATTAAGGTCTAATCTTAGAATATGCTGTCTTCAGTAGCTTCACAGACGAACTCATTGAACAAAATATGCCAACTGGAGCGCGCATATTTACCCAACTGCTCTGTTATCTGCACTATGTCAATCAGTATATCCTCAGCAATTGGATGGTTGATTCTAAGGGATTGGTATAAGAAAGCAACCACCCCAACACACACAAAAGAAGTTGCATCAAGACATTGTTCAAAAGGGCCGCAACACACTGCAGTACACCAGAACTGCAAAAAGAGGAAGAAGAACACCTATACAATGTATTCACCAAAAACAGATACCCCGCAATTTCATCAACAGATGCCTAAGGGAAAGACAACAAAATGAGGACAGGCCACAACCCAAAGGACTAGCCACACTACCATACATCAGGAGCATTTCTGAACTGACAGCCACACTACTATGAGCACTAGGACTCATAACAGCACACAAACCAACAGCCATTCTCAGACAACAACTCACCAGAACGAAGGACCTGATACCCAGCATGAGCAAAACCAATGTAGTGTACAAAATCCCATGCAAGGACTGCACAAAACACTACATAGGACAAACAGGAAGACAGCTAACGATCCGCATCCATGAACACCAACTAACCACGAAACGACATGACCAGCTATCCTTAGTAGCCACACACTCAGATGACAAGCAACATGAGTTCGACTGGGACAACACTACTATTATAGGGCAAGCCAAACAGAGAACAGCCAGGGAATTCCTAGAGGCATGGCACTCATCCACAGATTCAATCAATAAGCACATTGACCTGGACCCAATATACTGGCCACTGACAACAGGAAGCGGCAGAGACAAGCCATTATAAAATGCTGGAGGAAACATCACAGAAGCGCTTCACAGGAGGCTCCCAAGCACTGAGGATGTCACCTAGACAGGGGACGAAGCGTCCGCAACACAAATTCCCAGCTCGGCGAACAGAACCACAACAACGAGCACCCGAGCTACAAATCTTCTCCCAAACTTATCCCATTACATAGAAACATAGAAGATAGGAGCAGGAGGAGGTCATTGGGCTCTTCAAGCTTACTCCATCATTCATCACAATCATGGCTGATCGTCTACCTCAATAGCTTAATCCTGCTTTCTCCCCATAACCTTGATCCTATTCGTCCTTAGTGCTATATCTAGCTGCCTCTTGAATACATTTAATGTTTTGGAATCAACTATTTCCCATTCTTTAGGTGAAGAAATATCCTAAATGGTTTACCTGAAATCCTCAGACTGTGACCCCTGGTTCTGGGAGCTGTTCAGAATTCAGCAAAGGACCAAGGGATTGATGAAGAAGGGGAAAATATAGTGCAAAAGTTAAGCTTGCAGGGAACATAAAGACTGACACCATGAGTTTCTATAGGTATGTACCCTTCTCTGCTGAATTCTAAACTGCTCCCAATCCTCAGACTTATTAGTTTTTTTTTTAAACTCACCTCACTACCTTGCACATCCAACTTACTCTCTTTGGTCCCTCTCAATATTATGCTTCATATTGTATTTTCTTGCAGTTCCTCACTTCCATTTCAAATAGATACTACAGCTTATCTACTTCCTCTCCAGCTTCATTTCTCTCTAGTAAGCTCTCTCTCCAATATTACTAAGACAGCACTATTTCTTATCTACAGTTTTACCTTTGATAACATTTTCCAAAAGCACAATGTCAGCTGATGACACTGAGTTCTAATCTCACCAACCCTCGACTCCTCCATTGTTAAATCATCATACCGCTTTGTCCAATATCTGGTATCAAATGAGCAAAAGCCTTCTCCAATTAAATAGTGGGAGCATTGCAACAATTCTCTTCTCTCTCTGTTGCATCAGTCTGGTGGAAAACCAGATTCTTTGCAGGTGGGTGTTATAGCTGACCCTGAAATAAGCTTCTGATGTACATTACTGCTATGACTGCAATTTCCCTCTACTTTAACATTAACTTGATTCCACCCTTGCCTCAGCACATCTGCTACTGAAATCCTCTTCCATGCCTATGTTATCTCTAGACCTTGACTACTCTGATACCGTCATTGCCAGTCTGCTAGAATCTACTGTTTATAAAGTTGAGGTTATTTAAATGCAGTTGCCATTTTCTTATTTGGATCAAGTCCCATACCACCATCACCCTTGTTCTCACTGACCTACAGTGGCTCCCAGTTAATCAATTATAAAATTTTCACCTTTTGTTCTCAAATCTCTACATGGCCTAACTGTCCTCTATCTGTGTAATCTCCAGCAGCCTGAAAACCTTTCCAAAATATCTGTAACCTCCAATTCTGGCCTTCTGAGTGGCCCGGATTTTAATCACTCCAGGACCGGTGGCCATCTTCAGTTGCTTGGGCTCCAAGTCTGGAATTTCTCTTACAAACTCTGCAATATTATTTTCCTTTAAGGCATTCTTTAAAACCTCTCTTTTTAACCAAGTTTTTGCCCATCTTCCCTAAAATTGCCTGACGTGGCTTACTCTCAAATGTTGCTAAAGTGCTTCCGTCAACTAACTTGAGACTTTTTTATATGTTAAAGGTAACATATAAATACATACTGTCAGATTCTCTTGTTGGTCTGAGTCATTGATAACCATCGTTTGACAGTGTGTGGCACAAACGTTACTTGCTACTTATCAGCCCAAGCTTGAATGTCCAGGACTTGTCTGATGCAGACAGCAATTGGTCATATTGGATTGTCTTGCTTTTTGTGGTCAGCCCAGTATAGCATAACAAGATAAGTTCCTCTGGGCAATTTTCCACATAGTTAGGCTGATGCCAGTGATGTAGCTATACTGAGACAGCCTGACTACGGAACATCTAAAACTGGAGTCCAGATCCTTTGCAGTGAAGAAAAGGTGTCATTAGCATTTGGTGGACCAAGTCTATTAAACAATGTCATGATAACAATGGAATGAATTCAATTTGCTAAAAGCTGGTTTCTGAGATGTGAGGAACTTATCTTATTATACTAGATTAGCATTTCCCAAATTGGCGAGGTTTAAAGAGCTTGAAACTTACCATCTCCTTGGGAAGGTTTGTGTGTCTCCTGCTGGACAGGTTCAGCCTTCTCCTGTGACTGGACAGGTGAGTTTGCAGGACTGATTACCTCAATTGCATCCACACTGGGCATGTCATAGCGATGGGAAGATACTTGGAGAAAAAACAAATTCTGGTGTAAATCCTTCATTCTGAGCTACCCTCAAACTTTGCATCTTGCCTAATTGGTCCCAGAGCCCCATGGAGCCAGTTAAAATAAGCACTAGCTTTACTGTTTTCAAGGTCCTACATACTCAAGTATGAACAGGATGCTCCTGTGTTCTCAATTAGTAAGTGGTGTAAGTTGGTGAGCAGAGAAGGATCGCTAAGTTGGGCTTTTACAGTCAGTTGGCGTAAATTTGAAGGTGTGCCATTCATGCCCTTGTCCCAACGAATCTCAATACCAGCATAATTACAACACTTGCAAACAAGGCAAAAGACGCAAAGTTTGACAGGATGCTTACGAGAATGAAAACTATCCAGGAAGCTACAGTTCTAGTCTTATTTTGGCCAACATTCTTCTTTGAAGTAACACTACAGAAACATATAAAGTATTCACCCCTTCATCTCTGTAGGAAATGTGTGCGCATACTGATTGCTAATCTTTCCATCCGGTCTCCTGTATAATCCCATGAAAATCTGACTGCCATAGAAGTGCCCCACGCCTCTCCTCCAAAGAATACCTTTCTCCCAGTCAACATAAATAAAGCCTCTGCCCATACAAGTAATCTCTCATCTACTCAGGTCAGTTATTTACTGTGTTCATAATGATCGGTAACAGGAAGCTCACTTCAGTATCTCTGCTGCTGGAGATTACGATGCCTTAACTTAGCTGTCTCAAAAACTAAATAAATATTGGAATGGAAGATTATGCTGGAAGGTGCTTACCACTGCTAGAAGAGTCTGAACTGTGAGATCCTCGCTCACGACTGTCTTTATCAGAGGCAATCTGTCTGGTGATGATCACATCTATAAAATTTGCTGCTGTTATTGTGGTCTTGCCTCGAGTCCTGAGTTCCTCTTCATATCTAGATTTGGGGGGTGGTGCTTTGTCTTTAATGCTCTCTGGATAGTTGGATTGACCCTGACCCTTGGCCGTGGATGAATATGGTGATTGCACTGACCGTCGCTCATGTTCACTTTGTGGCTGTTGCGGTGCCTGGTGGTGAATATTCGGCTGTTGCTCAGAAACTCTGCGAGCGGTCATTTCTTCCACTCGGGGAGCTTCATGTTTGTTCTCTTTCCCCTTTGTCATCTCGATCTGAGGTGCAGAGGCTGCAGCATCCACCAATGCTGCAAGGGCATCTGCTGCAGTGTTGTAGCGGGATGTAGACAATCCCTGTGCCATGGACAGGGCTCCCTGTGGTACCTGCCTGTAAATAAAAAATGTCACTTTGTTTTAATACGACACCCAGAACTCTTGAAAATGTTAAATATTACAGCTGATACATTCCAGACAAAGGAGCGGAGACACACTAATTACATTAAATAGGAATTGGTTGAATCTCAGTGAATGACTTCACATCTCTTGAAAAACAAAGTTATAAATTGAGTGAGGAATGAGAGAGGAGGAAGCTGATGACAGGAGTGCTTTGCTTCTCTGATAGTGATTTACCCACAGGGCAAATGTAAAAGCTTCAACACAAACTTTAATCAGTAACTTTGTTCTGTTCTGGGAAACTCTGGCCTTCAACGTACATTATCCGAGACTGCGTAGCTGCATCCAGTGAAGTTATAACCCCTTTGCCATTGGCTCCTTGGAATATACTGGGCCGTTGCTGTAAGATGGTCTCCTGCGTTCGTACAGATGGCGATGGAGAACGGACATATCCGTGGCTACTTGGTCTACTGGTCTGTTCAGGACCTATGTGAATATCGAATAGGAAATTTGCTCATTGAAAATTAACTCATAAGCGCACATATGAAAAGAAAAAGTGATGTCATTCAGCCCCTTAAGCCTGTCTTGCCATTACATAAGATCATGAGTGATCTGACTCTAACCTCAAAACTACATGCTCATCTAGTTAAAAGTCATAAGATCCATATCACCACCATGGAAAATGTGAACAACTTACAATTTTATCAACTCCAGCTAAAGGGAGTTGTGTCCCAAGATCAATTGCTCAGGCTCAGGCCCCAAGGTCAATTGCATATAAAGAAAATCAGAATACAAGTCAAAAGTAAGAGCACGTTGTTGTTCCACATGTGGAATCCTAGACATACCATCTATTGCTGTCCTATAATGACACACAGAAATGAGAACCTGGCTGGGCTTTTCTCTTGGTACAAGTTCACATCAAACTGAGGACTGCCTGCATTACTAAGGAGTTGCTTCTCTCATTTGACAGTAAGGTTGATAACTTGGAATAAAGTGACAGAATACAAGCACTGTCTCAACTGGCTCAGTATCAATTCACAAATTTTATTCATTTACGAATTGCTGCAGGAGAACGGGACTGCCCCATTTACAGTTCAGATATCAGTCTGAACTAAACTGATTTTGTTGGAGTACAAATATTCAGGGCGTGCAAAATTAGAATGCAATTTCTCACCTGCTCTAAGGTAAGACAGGTCACATGTTGTCACAGCCAATCTCTCCCGTTCTCTTTGTTCTCGTTCCCGCTCCCTCTGCTCCCGCTCTCTCTCACGCTCTTTTTCTCTTTCACGCTCTGCAGTAGCTGCAGTAGCAGACATATGTGCAGGGTGACCTAAAAAAAGAATCACAAACATTGAAATTTATATTCTTGTTACGAGTGGACTTAGACTGCAGAAAAAAACAAAAACTTTCTGGAAGTAGTATGTTTCTCTTTCATCGGTCCTTGCAGTTGAACAGAAATCCAGTATATTTTAGGAATGAAAACAGACAAAACACTTTTGCAAGACACTAGAAAAGGCAATGGCAAACACAACCCTGCAAATCCTGCAAAGCTCTGCTCACCAACATCTTGGGGCTAGTGCCAAAGTTGCAAAAGCTGTCCTGTAGACTAGCCATCCAATATCCTAACACAGTCATACACATAGAACATAGAACATAGAACATAGAAGGATACAGCGCAGTACAGGCCCTTCGGCCCTCGATGTTGCGCCGACCGAATCCTACCTAACCTATACTAGCCCAATAACTTCCAAATGCCTATCCAATGCCCGCTTAAATGACCTTAAAGAAGGAGAGTTCACCACTGATACAGGCAGGGCATTCCATGAACTCACAACCCGCTGTGTGAAGAATCTACCCCTAACATCTGTCCTATAGCTACCACCCCTTAATTTAAAGCTATGTCCCCTAGTAACACCTGACTCCATTAGCGGTAAAAGGTTCTTAGTATCTACCCTATCTAAACCCCTAATCATCTTATACACTTCTATCAGATCTCCCCTAAACCTTCTCTTCTCCAATGAGAACAGCCCCAAGTGCCTCAGCCTTTCCTCATAAGATTTTCCTACCATTCCAGGCAACATCCTGGTAAACCTCCTCTGCACTCGTTCTAAAGCTTCCACATCCTAAACATAACTTTCAATGTCCTGGGTAATGTTCCACCAGTTGGGCAGGCTCACCCAAAGTGGCGCCAGTGTATACAGTCAGGAAAGAGTTGCCCTGGGAATCCTCAAGACTGACTCCAGAACTAGGCATCTGCCATCGTCAGATCAAACTTGAAATCTCCTGATTATCTCTACTGCCTCCACTCAGCAGGTCAATTAGTAACCATTCATATTGAACATCACTTGGTGGATGCATTGAATGCAAAATGCATTCTGGTTGGGATTTCAAGGCACATCATCAAGAGTGAGTCACTAGTACCACTGTTAACTGAACTGGTCAAGTCCTAAAAGACAGACTGTCTGAAACATATACAGAGGGAACAAACAAGGAGGAAATACCTCCTTCACCTCATCATCACCAATCTATCCATCACAGATTCATCTGTCCGTGACAATAGCGATAAGAGTGACTGCTGCATAGGCTTTGTTGGGACAAAGTAACCTCTCATCTTGCTGTGTGACACTATTACCATGGTGAATTACATAGGACTTTGAACCGATCTAGCAACTCAAAACTGAAACTTTTTGAACACTGTGGGTCATCAGCAGCAGAACTGTTTCCTCTCTTATTTGACAGATCAACATCCACTTGTTGAATTAAGCACCAAGAGGTGTTCAGAGATATACAAGGATTTTATTACACAGTTTTAAAAATCAAAGACTCCTCCTTTTTCTGTCCTGAAGCTAATCTACACTTTATTTCAGACTTGTGTCTTCAGCTCTAAGACTCAAAGGTCTCTGTCTCTCTTCCCCTGACACACCTTATATTTCTAAAATAGGTACAGGAGCAGAGGATACTGCACATGCACGTGAACAGAGCATTCAAGGTGGCAGGACAAGTGGAGAGAACAGTTAATAAAGTATACAGTGTCCTTTTTTTTAAATGGACGAATAGAATATAGAAGCAGCTAGGTGATACTGAAATTGTAGACGATAACTTGTCAGCTGGAATACTGTGTACAATTCTGAGCACCACATTATGGGAAAGATATGAATGCACAGGAGAGAATGCAGAAGCAGTTCATGAGAATGGTTCCTGGAAAAAGGAACTTCAGTTATGAGGATAGAAGTTCAGACTGTTCTCCTTGGAGAGATGTGATAGAGATTTTCAAAATCATGAGTAGGATGGATAAAGCAGATAGGGAGAAGCTTTTCCTGCTCATAAAAGGAATAAGAAAGAGGGAGGACATGAATTGAAAGCAATATGCAAAAGAAGCAAGGGTGAAGTTAGAAAAAAATTTTCTTTTTTACCCAGTAAGTAGTCAGAGCATGGAATGCACGACCTGGAAATGTGGTAGAGGGCAGGTTCAAGTGAGGCACTCAGGATGGCATTAGATGCTTATTTCGACAGAAACAGTGTGCAAGCAAATGAGAAGAAAACAGAAGATTTGCATGAGGTCATCTTGCTCATTTGAAGTGCTGGTGCACATAAATGGACTGAATAGCCTTCTTCTACACCTTAACAATTTTGTAATTCTGGGTTCTTTCACAAATTTTAGTGAGTATCATGTACTCTCAATCTACTCTGGGGCTGTTCTGTTGACCCTTTAGGAAATACATATTAATATCATGGGTCGTATCCTTGCCTACAATGTAGAGGACCTGGGCTCAATTCCCCAATGGGGAGGTGCTGATTTCTGTACAATTGACTGTGTGTAAATGCAGTGTTTCTAGGGCTGTGGTGTACAGTAATAGTGTCCCTACCCTTGAACCACAGGACCCAAGTTCAAATCCTACCAGCTCTAGAATTTTGTACTGTAATAACATCTCTGCACAGATTGATTAGAAAATATCTTTTCGGTTTGACCTTTAAAGCAACCTGCATTTCTAATTGAAAAACCACAATCTATAACGTCATGGCCCTAGTCTATCATTACTGTCAAGCCGGGCAATCAGCTCTGTTCAATGAACAGAGCAGGAGGGAATGCCAGAAGCAGCACAAGATATATCTAAACATAGGGTGTCAACTTGGTGAAGTTACCAAACAGGAGGACCTAACGTGCCAAACAGCAACACATCCCACAATCAACGATTCAAATCTAAGCTCTGCAGTCCTGCCACATCTAGTTGTGAATGGTGGATGTGAATTAAGCAACAAACAAATAATAGAGGCTTTAAAAATATTCCAATCTCAACAATGGAAGGCACAGGATATCAGTGTGAAAGACAAAACCATAGCAGTTGCATTCATCTTCAGCCAGATGAAATTTATAGATGATCCATCTCGTTCACCTCTTAAGATTCCCAGCACTCCATGTGATATCAAGAAACAGCTGAAGGCACTGGATACGGGAAAGGCCATGGGTTATAACACATTTCAGCAACAGTACTGAAGACCTCTGGCACAGAACTTGCTGTACCTCTAGTCAAGCTGTTCCAGTACACTAATATCTATCCGACAATGTGGAAAATTGCCCAGAAATGTCCTGTAGACAAACAGTAGGGCAAGTCGAACCTGGCCATCATCAACATCAGTCAAATGATGGAAGGGCTAATTAACAATGCTGTCAAGCAGCACTGCAAAGAAATAGCCTGTGAAGTGATGCTCAGTTTGGGTTCTGCTAGGTTCACTTGGCTCCTGACCTCATTACATAAACAAAACAAAATGTCCAGAGTTGAGTGGAGAGTGACTGCTATCAACATCAAGGCAGCATTTGACCAAGTGGCATCAAGGCGTCTTTGACAGTGTCACTGATGGACAGAATTTGAGGAAATGTCTCTGTTGGTTTGAATCATACCTGGCAGACAGGAAGACAGTTGCAGTGGTGGGAGATCAATCATCTTGAGTCCATGACATCTCTACAAGGGCTCCGCATGGTACAGTCTTCGGCTCAAATTTCTTCAGCTACTTTATCAATGATCTTCCTGTATCTCACATGCTGATAAGGAGGGAGTTCTTGGATTTTGACAGAGTAATGGTGAAGTTCCAGGTCAGGATGGTGTGTGGCTTGGGGGTAATTTGTATGTGTTCCCATTCATCTGCTCCTCTTGTCCTCCTAGGTTGTCAAGGTTGCGGGTTTGAAAGGTGCGATGAAGTGCCTTGGCAAGTTGCTGCAGTGCACCTTGTAGATGGTCTACTCTGCTGTCATTGTGCATTGGTGGTGAAGACAGGGAATGCTGAAGGTGAGTATGGTGCCAGGCGAAAGTGAGGACTGCAGATGCTGGAGATCAGAGTCAAGATTAGAATGGTGCTGGAAAAGCACAGCAGGTCAGGCAGCATCCGATTCTGATCTCCAGCATCTGCAGTCCTCACTTTCGTCTTGTTGATTTTAACCTTACTGCGAATCTTCTGCAAGGATGCCTGTCTTGAAGAAATTCTCCTCCTCTCTCTACAAGGATCTCAGCGAGTCTCTCTCTCACTGCAACCCCCAGGTCATCTTCTCTGCCCTGAAGCTTATTCCTTTGAAGGGCTTTTGCCCAAAATGTCGATCTTCCTGCTCCTTGGATGCTGCCTGACCTGCTGTATTTTCCAGCACCACTCTATTCAGAACATGATGCCAATCAAGTGGACTGTTTTGTCCTGAACTGCATCAAGCTTCTTGAATGTTGGAGCCGCACTCATCCAAACAACTGGAGCGTTTCCATTGCATATCCGACTTGCATCTTATTGATGGTGATAGTAACATTGATATAACAATGACTGGTGATATGTATCCAAGTCTGGAATGGATATGATGAAAGAGGAACTGGGTGATGAATGGGAATAAAGTGCTGCTTAAATAAGCATGTTAAACAATTGCAGTGATTAGTTTAGGAATACAGTCTGGAGTCATATAGTGCCAGTGGCGGACAGATATAGAAGCCTGGGACATCAATCAGAACACTGCTTTTTTCTGTATACAGTTCAGGTATCATCTATCCAGATGTCTGAAAACTGGAAAGACCAAAATAAAGGTCTTCTCAAATGTAGACCCAAACAGACCTATAGATATGGTGATTTTGGGACCTTTCGACAACTAGCCCGAGCTGACTTAAAATCAAAGTTTTTTTTCCCCAAAGGGTCTATAGGTTTGTCCAGGCCCTTTGGAAAAAAAACCTTCACTTTTAGGTCCATTTAGGGCAAGCAAAGCCCAACACCTCCCCCCGCCCCCCACCCATCAAAGGGTCCAGACAGATCCAAACAGATTGAATGGCTCAGTAGGGTAAGTATATCTGAAGTCCAAAAATAACCTTTATCAGAGAAACTGTTGGTCCTGAGGTTTTCGGATAAACAATAACCAACCTTTAGTATCATGTTATTACAACTGTGCTCTGTCAAATAATTAATGAATATTTCAGCACACTCCTGATCTTATCTTTGTAAATCGCAGAGTAAACTTTAGGGTCAAGAGATGAGCCACTCTCATCAGCACATTCTGAGTCACAATGCCCTGCTTTCAAATAGTGAAACTCCTCCGCTTTCCCAATATTCTTGTTCTTTTACAATCTAAATATATTTAAAATGTTGCTGAACATCGGCTCCCTTGTTACAGTCTTGTCTGCTATTCTTGTCAGCTTTGATTGTGTCCTGATTAAGGATTGCAGCATCTGAAATTTAACAAAAGACTTCTAGAGAGCAGCTGAATTGGTTCAGTCTAGATGGTGACTGTAAATCAGTTTTAACATTGATCCACAGGTGTGTTTATTGATCAGCAATTATACAATGAAACTTTACAACACAAATAGTATTGTCATGACAGTTTTACCTTGCATTAAATTTGCTCACAAGTGGTTAAGAAGTTCTGCTAACAAATCCCAGATGGCATTCTTACCTGGTGATATAGGGGAGTGGTTGTATCTTCCTGGGTAAGGGGCTTGGTTCCCTGGGATGTAAGTTATTCTCTCCATGGGAGGAGTGCTGCTCCCACCTGGCACGAGTATGGTGTGAGACACTGGTCCCAATTCAATGATTGCTGCAATTCAGGCAAACTTATTAGTACAGAATTTAAAACATAACTTTGGCTAATTAACAATTGAGCAGGATCTCACCTCTGGATCCAGCAGCATAGGGAACACCTAAAGTTTCTCGTGGTGACATTCCCCTGGTGCCATCTGGTTTGGTAATAACTTGCATCTGCTGAGAAGTGATATAGTCGTTGAGGATGGTCTGTCGAGTATTTTCCATTGCATATAGTTGATAGTGACTAGAGTAACTGGGATTTGGAGAAAGCTGCCGGGAAAACAGGTAAGCTGAAAGGAAACATTAAAAGAACATCAGAACAAACATACTACAGCAGAGTTTGTGTTCACTAATCGATGACTGACATTGTTTTGGTTCCCTCAATCTTGTCATCCAAAGAGAAGGAAGGGGAAGAAGAGCATACTTCCATTGTATAATGCAACAAAATAATCAACAAAGTGTTCTCAATGCTCTCACTGCAATAGTTGAACTCTAAAAATCAAATAAAAGCTAGCCCAATTGGACAGGTATTATCACATGAAATATAATGAACCTGAATAAAAAGTGCTGTAGTTTATAGACTGCTGAAGTCTAGGAAAGGTCTGGACATGTTCTGCTCGTCTTCTGATTCCACCTGGGTCTGTACCATAATGCCATTTAGAGGCAGTGTTTCTGTGGTGGCTCTGAAAGTGGTGCTGCATTTTCAGGGATGTGAAAAAAATCCACTATATAAATGAGGAACATACTAAACATCAGAGTATGCTAGCCATCTGGGTGACTGTCAATAAAAATAATACCCACAAGTATAAATGCAGAATAGCCTTCCTATTGTGCAGCTCCAATCATCCACCAGAGGTCCCAGCACTTACCTGGGTCTAATGCTCGGTGAAAAGCCATTGTCTGCTCGAAGGGGTGAGGAACATGACTTCTATATTCAGGATTCCCTCGTCCATGGAGAGAATCATAAGGACTGAGAGTTGCTGATGGGTCCACCACAGAGACTGGGGACTTAACAGACATATTGTCTCTCTGTGTTGGGACCAGTGTGGTCTTCCTTTCATGTCCAGTGGACTTCACTGAAGTCATAACACCTGCGATCACAGGATACAAAGGCTCAAATGCATCAGTGGTAAGGAGAATTAAAATTTTATTGTGCTTAGCTAATTTACCACCAGATAAGTGCAAGTTAATCTTACATTACTTATTTGTATAACATTTAGCTTCAGAAATAAAAGACATAATATCCTTATCTTTTTCCCTCCCTCATCAGTGACAGCTGCATGAATTTACCTTCTTGGGGTCTGCTGACTATTGGTGGGCCCCTGGGAATGAAACCAGGGTATCCCAATGGGGTTCTTCTTGCATTGGGATCTTCATAGAGGCCTGGACTCAGCTGAGATTTAGAAGCTTCATGCATTGTTGACCTGAGCACAGAGGTCCCAGAACTGACCACTGCACTATGACGGCCTCGTAGTTGATCAGCAGGTTTCATATCTTCATACTTCCTTTCCACTATCTTCACACCCTCTGAGATCATCTCTAGCTGGTGCATGGGGTGTGGATGTTTGCCAGAGGTTGTGATCAGAGACTTTACATCATGCTTAATGGCAGATTGGTTTTCATGCTTCACCGGGGTTCCCTATAATAACATAGATTCAGTTGTTTTAGTGACATGATTCTTAGTAATTAGGCACTCTTCCCCCACATTTGCTTTCTGGCGAGGACTAAGTGCGTTAGTTTACAAAGTTGACAATTTTAAATTAATCATGATTTCAAAAAAGTTTTAAAAATTTAATTTAAATTTACAAAAATATGATTAATCCTGAACAGTTCAAAGCATTGAAAAAAGGAAGACCATGTTTTGCAGGAGTTGTGGCATATAGTGAAGTAAATCTTATCCACGAAGTAAGTCAGACTACATCCTGGCCTAAGATACCTCCTTACTCTCTTGGACTTTTGTTCAATGCAATTAAATCGGATATCCAAACTTGAAATCTTTAAAGAAACATTTCAGCAAAGATTGCCCCAAAATCTGGACTCAGATTAACAGCACGCCACCTGCAATGAGCCACCGAGGGAATAGGTCCATGGAGACAGAAACACATGGACAAAAAAAGGACTAAGACACATCTAATTTACCTTCCATCATTCTGGCAATCACTTTGTACAATGATAATGGAGCTTTCGACTAATCATAGTGATCACATTCTATCGATTAGTCCATATCAGACACAGATACTATGAAACCACCTTGTGTATAGCACTTGTAGCTCCATGTACTAGCAACTGGCCACTAAACAGAAGTGCCTGGTTTGTTACTGACTGGATAAAGAACCTGTCAACAGCTTGGTCATTTGCCAGCTGACCTGACAACAGTATGTACTTCAATTTTCTCTCTGAGCTCATTTGCATGTATTTCAATTATTTCCCTTTGGCTTCCAATAAATAGTCTTCTTTGCTGAGACCAAGTAGCACCTAGGACTTTATGGTCCATTTCTAATTGTGTCACTCTGAAGTAGCAAATAGTTGATGGTACCTTAAGAAACACGTGGAGCAACTTAAAACAAACAAGGAGACTGGAAATAAAACTCAGTGGCCTGATCCCAGCAATGATATCCTTCATTAAAAGGTTATTTACATTTCTGCACCATTATTCACAGTCTTAAAGTGTTCACAAAGGCTTTAAAGCCAATTTGAATATCAAAGACCCATAAAATTGGGAGGTGATGGCCTAGCGGTATCATCGCTAGACTTTTAATTCAGAGACTCGGGTAATGTGCTGGAGACCTGGGTTTGAATCCTGCCATGGTAGATGGTGGAATTTGAATTCAATCTGGGATTCAATCAAAAATTTGGAATTATTTGATGATGACCAAGAAATCATTGCCGATTGTTGGAAAAACCCATCTGGTTCACTAATGTCCTTCAGGGAAGGAAATCCGCTCTTTTTCTGGTCTACCGACATTTGATTCCAGACCCACAGCAATGTGGTTGACTCTTAATTGCCCTCTGAAATGGCCAGCTAGCTAATCAGATGTACCAATTGCTACAAAGGCTCAATGAAATGAAACCAGATGGATCACCTGGCATTGACCTTGGCACTGGAAAAGACAGCAGTAAATATAGCCCTGCTGACCCTCAAAGTCCTCCTTAGTAACATCTGGGGGCCAGTGCCAACATTGGGAAGGCTGTCTCACAGACTTCAAGCAAAAGCCTGAAGTTGTCAGGTATGATTGTGAGAGTATGACTATGTCTCAGGCACCACTATCACTATCCTTGTCCCACCAACAGAGGTGACAGCACAGTGGTATACAGTCAGGACAGAGTTGCCCTGGGAGTCCTCAACATTGGCTCTGGACCCCATGAAGTCTCATGGCTTCAGGATAAACACAGGCAAGGGCATCTCCTGTTGATTACCTCCTCCTGTCCTCCCTCAGTTGATGAATGTGTACTCCACCATGTTGAACAACACTTGAAGGAAGCAATGAGGATTGCAAGGACACAACATATACTCTAGATGGCAGTCTTCAATGTCTACCACCAACAGTGGCTCGGCAGAAGTACTACTGATCGAGTTGGTCGGGTCTTATAGGACAGAGCTGCTAGACTGGGTCTGTGACATGTGGCACCTGACACACATTGCATTTTGACCCTTACATTTAGCAAAGAACTGCAAGTTGCCACTAACAGTAGCAAGAAATTATCTTTACCTATTTCAATACAATTAATACTAGAGTAACAAATACACTACAAGCTAACAATTAATGCTATAAATCTAGCTAACTATCTTATACTTTAACTTAACTCTGAACAATCGATGCCACCACATTAGACCTTGGTTTTGATCCACGTGGCAACAATCGTCTGATCGTCTTCTTCTGGTGGCCGCAGGGTTGTTGGTCTCAAGTTACCACTCCCGACAGTGGTGTCGCCGTGATTCTTACACCTGGAGGTTTTCCAGCCCCTTTGGGAGGGTCTTTTATTCCTATCAAAAGATCGATCAGGGCTTAATCACCCTGATCGATCGAGCCCAATCAGGCATTGATATGTTGATGGTCGGGTGGTCCTTCGGCCTCCACTCCTGAAAGTGTTAGGGGCACATAGGTCCGGTAACCTTCCCCAAATAAGGGTTGTGAGGTGCCCCTTTGTTCTGGAAGACAGCTCAATGTTTCCTATTGCCCTGTGAATAGGCTGGGTCAATAGTATATTGTGCTGCCTGCAGTTGCACCATGTCTGGATCTGCAGTTTGTTTATTTCAGTGTTTTTAGCACAGATACTTTTGGCCAATTCTTGGCTCAAACTCCCTGCATGCTTTATTTATTATCTGGTTTTCTGTAAGTCCATCTTTTTGAGCGGCCCATCCAGCCACAGGCAGGTGGTCAAAGAATCAACAAGACGGAAAAACATTCTTGACCTCATCCTTATCAATCTGCCAGCTGCAGATACACCTGCCTGCGACAGTATTTAGAATAACCTCCATTATGTTGTGTGGCATTATCACCGGGATAAACGAGACAGACTTCAAACGGATCTAGCAGCTCGAAACTGAACATCCATGAGGCACTGTGGGGCATCAACAGCAGCAGACTTACACACCAGCGCAACCTGTAGCCTCATGGCCCGGCATATTCCCCACCCTATCTTTATCATCAAACCCGGTTCAATGGAGAGTGCAGGAGGGCATGCCAGGAGCAGCACCAGGCATACTTGAAAATGAGGTGAAGTTACCAAACAGGACGACTTGCATCCCAAACAAAAATGGCAAGTGATAGACAGAGCTAAGTGATCCTACAACCAATGGATCAGATCAAAGCTCTGCAATCTTGCCACATGTAGTCGTAAATGGTGGTGGACAATTAACCAACTCAATGGAGGCTGCGGCTCCATCAGATATCCCCATCTCCCATGATGGAACAGCCCAGCACATCAGTGTAAAAGGTAAGGCTAAAGCTTTCGCAGCAATCTTCAGCCAGAAGTGCTGAGGGATGATCCACCTCAGCCTCCTCCAGTGGTCTCCAGCATTACAGATATCAGTTTTCAGCCACTCCACTTTGATTCACTCCATGTGATATCAAGAAATTGTTGGAGACTCTGGATACTGCATAGGCTACAGGCCCTGACAACATTCTGGCAACAGTACTGAAGACTTATGCTCCAGAACTTGCCGTTCTCCAAGCCAAGCTTCCAGTATCCTTACAATACTGGTATCTACCTGACAATGAAGAAAATTGCCCAAGTATGGCCTGTACATAAAATGCAGGACAAATCCAACTCAGCCAATTACTGCCCCAGAAGTCTCCTCTCGATCATCATTAAAGAGATGGAAGTTATCCTCAACAGTGCTGTCAAGCAGCATCAGCTCAGTGACATCCAGTTGGGTTCTGCCAGGGCCACTCAGTTCCTGACCTCAATACAGCCTTGGTTCAAACATGGACAAAAGAGTTCAATTTCAAAGGTGAGGTGAGAGTGACAGTTCTTGAAATCCAGACTACATTCGATCAGGTGTGGCATGAAGGAGCCCTGGCAAAACTGGAAACAATGGGAATCCAGGGCAAAATGTCCAGTGGTTAGAGTCATGCTTGACATATAGGAACATGGCCAAGGCTATTGGTCAGTCATCTCTGCAGGATTTTCTCAGGGTAGCATCCTAGGCCCAACCATTTTCAGTTACATCAATGGCTTTCCCTTAAGGTCAGAAGTGGGGATGTTCGCTGATGATTGAATAATCTTCAGCACCACTTGCAACTCCTCAGATACTGAAGCAGTCCATGTTCAAATGCAACAAGACCTGCACAATATTCAAACTTGGGCTGACAAGTGGCAAGTAACATTTGTACCACACAAATGCCAGGCTACGATCATCATTATTAAGAAATATTCTAACCCTTGCCCCGTGATATTCAGTGGTGTTATCACCACTGAATCCCCCCACTATCATCATCCTGGGGATATCATTGATCAGAAACTCAAAACTGAATTCACCACATAAACACAGTGGTTACAGGAGCAGGTCAGAAGCTAGGAATACTGTGGCAGGAACCTCATCTCCTGACTCCTCACAGCCTGTCCATCATCCACAAGGCACAAATCAGGAGTGTGATGGAATACCTCCCACTTGCTTGGATGAGTGCAGCCCTAACAAGTCTCAGAAGTTTGACACCATCCAGGACAGCAGCCTGCTTTACTGGTAGTACATCCACAAGCATCCATTCCCTCCACCATCAATGCTCAGTAGCAGCAGGAGATGCACTGCAGAAATTCACCAAAAAATCCTCAGATAGCACCTTCTAAAACAACGACTATTTCTGTCTAGAAGGACAAGGGCTGCAGATATATGGCGACACCACCGCATGCAAGTTCCACTCCTAGCCACTCACCATCCTGATTTGGAAAGATATCGCCGTACCTCCACTGTCGCTGGGTCAAGATCCTGGAATACCTTCCCTAACGGCATTGTGGGTCAACCCACAGCAGGTGGACTGCAGCGGTTCAAGAAGGCAGCTCACCCCTTTCTTCTCTAAGCAGCAATTAAGAATGGGCAATAAATGCTGGTCAGCAATGCCCACATCTCTCAAAAGAATTGAAAAAATGTAATAAGGTTAATAAATAATTATATTTTGTAATGATGTTGACTGAGGGATAAATGCTGACTATGGGACCAGGGAGAACCACCTTTGCTCTTTGCAGAGTACTTTGTTCAGCTGTGCAAACAATGCAGCACTCCTTCAGTACTGCTTTGGGACATTCAGCCTGGAAATAGGGTTGAAGTTCAGGAATGCACCTTGAAACCTCATTTGTCTATCAAAATGATACACAATGTGCAGCAGCTGACAGCTAAATTGACATGAGAACTGCTTTCAACAAATGGAGATTCCGCAGCATACCTGCAGATGTTTAGGCCATGAGTACGTAATACTTTTCACGTTGATGTATCTATTTTATTAAAGTGACTACTAAATACAAGGTGACTTTGCTATGCTGCTGAAGAGATACCTGAGATATAGATCCTTCCACAATCGATCTGCTGCTCTGTACAATTTCTGGGGTTTTGCGGCTTTCTTGTCTTGGAATTTCATGAATTGAGCGACCCATCTCTTTAATGGTGGTGACTCCCTCGTAAGGTTTGCCTTTTGTGATGGACCCTTCGAAGGTTCGCAGTGGTGGGCTTTCCCGCTTGATCTGTTTCCCATACTTCATGCTTTCTTCATAGGTCTCACTGGATGCTCTTGGTGTACCTAACAGTACAGCATCAGAAACAATTAACAGTTAGATCATTTACTATCCATTGAATAAAAGAGCAGGCCCAAGGGGGCCAAATGATCTAATTCTGCTCCTATTTTGTATGTTCATCATTAAATTTTATGCGACTTTAATCGATGGTCAGAATAGAAGGGTTATGATGGCTCGGCAAAGCTCTTAATTACTTCAGTGGGATAAAGAGACAGTGTTCATGCTGTGAGCCATCAGTATTTTAAACTTCAGTAAGGAACACACTGTATTTGTTCCTGGAGCTTGCAAAGAGCTGGTTATGGTGACTAGGGCATAAAATTTCCTGCCTCATATCCACAGCCATTATATATTAACATGATTAAAGAACATAGAACAGAAATGTGTTTTGAACAGAATCCTGCCTACTCTAGTTTTTATTCCTGGTACAATCAAAAGTCAAGATATATACAACTTCAGAAGTACAGAACAGTTTAACACTCAAACTGCACAAACCAAATGCTATTTAGATATCTCAAGGCCCTTAGATCTAGTTCAAATCTGGCTTGAAGGTAGAAAATAGAGGGTGGTGGTGATGGAGGCGTGTTTTTCAGACTGGAGGCCTGTGACCAGCGGAGTGCAACAAGGATTGGCATTGGGTCCATTATTTTTCGCCACTTATATAAACTATGTGCATTTGAACATAGGAGGCATGGTTAGTAAGTTTGCAGATGACACTAAACTGGAGGTGTAGGGGACAGCGAAGAAGGTTACCTCAGATTACAATGGGGTCTTGATTAGATGGGCAATGGGCCAAGGAGTGGCAGATGGAGTTTAATTTAGATAAAGGTGAGGTGCACCATTTTAGAAAGGCAAATCACAGCAGGACTTATACACTTAGCGGCAAGGTTCTGGGCAGTTCTGCTGAAAAGAGACACCTTGGAGTACAGGTTCATAATTTCTCGAAGGTGGACTCACAGGTAGATAGTACAGAAAAGGCAGCATTTAGTATGCTTTTCTTTTTACTCATTCATAGATTGAGGGCATCGCTGCTAGGCGAGCATTTATAGCCCATCCCTAATTGCTCAGAGGGTAGTTAAGAGTCGACCCACATTGCTGTGGGTCTGGGATTACGTGTAGGCCTGACAAAGTAAGGATGGCAGTTTCCTTCCCTAAAGGACATTAGTGAACCAGATGGGGTTTTCCTGACAATCGACAATGGTTTAATGGTCATCATTAGACTCTTAATACTAGATTTTTAAAAATGAATTCAAACGCCACCATCTGCCATGGTGGATTTGAACCCAGTTTTCCAGATCATTAGCTGATTTCTTGGATTAAGAGTCCACAGGTAATAAATGCTTGCCTTTACTGGTCAGTGCACGGAGTGCATAGGTTTAAGGTGAGAAGGGAAAGATTTAAAAAGGGACCTAAGGGGTAATTTTCTTACGCAGAGGATAGTGTGTGCATAGAATAAGTTGCCAGAGGAAGTGGTGGAGGCTGGTACAATACCACCATTTAAAAGGCATCTGGACTGGTATATGAATAGCAAGGATTTAGAGGGACATGGGCCAAATGCTGCAAATAGGACTAGATTTATTTCGGATATCTGGTTGGCATGTGATAATTGGACCAAAGGATTTGTTTCCATGTTGTACATCTCTGTGACTCTAAATCAATGTGTCAAGGCCACAGAGGAGAAAGCTTACCCTGCATTATTGACCCTGATGGAACAGCTCTGTCTTTAGATTCTGATAAATGTGGGCTTTCCCTTGCACGACTGATGAGACCTGTATTGGCGAAACAGAGTTTACTTTCGGTATCTCATTTGCTGCTCTTAATGTATTATTGACATTTTTATTTAAAACAGAGAGACAACCAATTTCTGACAGACTACAATAGTAACTTGAATTAAATCATAATTATATAATGAAGTAAAGCAATAGGCTAATTGAACTGAAAATGACACCATTTCAAAAATAAAGGTCAACTTGCAAATCCAGGATGTGAGCCTTTGTTCAACAAATAGGTGGAATACTTCAACCCTTCCCAAACGTCAGACAATGAAATAACAGATTGAACAGGATTGGTGTTCAAATCATTCCTTTTCAAACGGATCCAATCTATAATTGTACGATCCAAACACTGTGTGCATGATGGCCAAAGTAAAATCTCCCCCGAAATCTTAATATGTTATCTTTTGGGCAATTTCTCAAGATGGATACTCTGTGTTGGTGGCATATTGGAGCTTCAGTGAATTCTTTCTACTCCGCTCTTTCGACACTACTTCTTTGAGGCTGACACGATAGTGCGAACTTCAAGAGTCCTGATGCAGTTTCGTGAACTGATGGAAAGGAAACTCTGAGTGAAACACCAAACAGTAACACACATACCTTCATAGGGTGCAGACACCGAGGATTCACGTACTGGGACTCGACTTAATCCACTTTCCATTAGGTCATAGGTCCGTTTAACCCCATGGACATCGTGGCCTGTTCTGGGACTCCTGGTTCCTTCGCGTATATTTTTTATAGCTGGTGGGAAAAAGAGCAAAGACAGGTGACAGAAAGATAAAGACTTGCAGGATCCCTTTCAGTTCTCAAACTAAAAGCCAGCACCTTATAAACTGAGCTTGAAACATATGAGCTTATGAATTTATATGCCAGATTGACACTCTAAATGCACTGGACTGTTGCCTACACCAAACCGTATCTCAATCCCACTTGATGACTGGTCGTCATTAAATGTCGATATAGGCAATTGTCAGCCATTGTACACAGCAAGATCCCACTGACAGAAAAGAGCTGAGTTCCAGTTTTTGTGTGTCTGTGGGATGCAAGGGTCACTGGTGAGGCCAACCCACTTGATTTTGGGTATGTGTGTTAGTGATGTCAGATTTTAAACAATTATACTGAAACCTGTCCCGTTTCTAAGATGCAAGACAGTGGTGATCAAAGATATGTGATCAACATTTCTAGCTTGATACAAGGCCATCTTGTTTCCAATGACCATATAGGAGACAGTAATATACAAAATTTTACATATAAAAGAAGCAATAGAGTAGCTGAGGAAAGGGTAGGTCCACTCAAGGATAAAAGGAGGGAATTTATGTGCAGAGGAAATGGGTAAGATCCTTAACAAATACTTTGCATTGATGCTCACAAAGGAGAAAGAGATGGTGAGTGTTGGGAGGGATATGTTGATACTCTAGGGCATGTCATAGAATCATAGTCATAGAGTCACATAGCATGGAAACAGACAAATCAGTCCAACCAGTCTATGTTGGATATAATCCCAAACTATCTCACCTGCCTGCTCCTGGCCCACATCCTTCCAAACCTTTCCTATCAAGTACTTATCCAAATGTCTTTTAAACACTGCTTAAAAAAAGGTGGCGTGTTTTAAAAAACGTTGAGGTAGATAAGTCCCTAGGACCTGATGGGATCTATCCCAGAATGCTGAGGGAGGCAGGTGAGGAATTACTGGGGCCTTGACAGAGATCTTCATACCCTCTTCAACTACAGAGAGGTCCCAGAGGACTGGAGAATACCTAACATTGCTCCTTCATACAAGAACAGCCACAGGGATAACCTAGGAATTTAAAGGCTGGTCACAGGGAAATTACTGGGGGAAGATTCTTAAGGATAGGATTTACTCACATGGAAAAATATGGATTTATTAGTGATAGGTAGCATGGCTTTCTGTGGGGATGGTTTTGTGTCTCAAAATTGATTGAGATTTTGAGGAAGTAACAATGGTGATTGATGAGGGTAGGCTGATAGACACTGGTCACATGGACTTTAGCAAAACCTTTGACAACATCCCTCATAGCAGGCTGATTCAAAAACTGAAGTAACCTGGGTTCCACAATGAGCTGGTAAGGTGCATACAGAGCTGGCATAGTCAAGACAGACAGAGAGTAGTGGTGGGTAGTTTTTTTGACTGGAAATATAACCAATGATATTCTGCAGGAATCACACTGGAAACCCTGCTGCTTGTAATGTATATCAATGACTTAGAGAAGAATGCAGCTAGCCTGTTTAGTAAGTTTGCAAAACTGCTGCTATTTATGGTTGCTTGGCGATACAAAAGTTGAACACTGCTTACAAAAGAAATGCTGTACCATTTCACCTTGCATTTATTGGGACAGATGCAAGAACTCAAAATTTCACAGGGAACAATCATTTATGCTGCATGAGAAAAACGTGCCACCTGATTGACAAGTATATTGTTATTAAATTGAAACAAAGAACAAAAGAGCAAAGGAAATTACAGCAAAGGAACAGGCTCTTCGGCTCTCCAAGCCTGCATCAATCCAGATCTTTTATCTAAACCTGTTGCCTATTTTCCAAGGATCTGTATCCCACTGCTCCCTACCCATTCATATTTCTGTCTCGATACATCTCAAATGAAGTTATCATGCCTGCCCTCTACCACCTCCCGCTGGCAATGTGTTTCAGGCACCCACTACCCTCTGCGTAGAGAACTTGCCACGCATATCTCCTTTAAACTTTTCCCCTCTCACTTTGAACTCATGACCCCTAGTAATTGAGTCCCCCAATCTGGGGAAAAGCTTCTTGCTATCCACCCTGTCTATACCTCTCATGATTTTGTAGACCTTAATCAGGTCCCCCCCAACCCTGTTGTTAAAATGAAAATAATCCAAATCTACTCAACCTCGCGCCCTCCATACCAGGCAACATCCTGGTGAACCTCCTCTGCACCCTCTCCAAAGCATCCACATCCTTTTGGTAATGTGGCAACCAGAACTGTACACAATTTTCCAAATGTGGCCAAACCAAAGTCATATACAACTGTAACATGAGTGCCAACCCTTGTACTCAATACTCTGTTTGACGAAGGAAAGCATGCCATATGCCTTCTTGACCACTCTATTGACTTGCATTGACACTTTTAGGGTGCAATGGACCTGAACACCCAGATCGCTCTCATAGAGATGTACAGCATGGAAAGAGACTCTTCAGTCCAACTCGCCCATGCTGACCAGATAACCCAATCCAATCTTGTCCCACCTGCCATCACCTGACCCAAATCCCTTCAAACTCTTCTTATTCATATACCCATCCAGATGCCTTTTAAATATTGCAATTGTACCAGCCTCCACCACTTCCTCTGGCAGCTCATTCCATACACGCATCACCCCATGTGTAAAAAAACTTGCCCTTTAGGTCTCTTTTATATCTTTTCTCTCTCACCCTAAATCTATGCCCTCTAGCTCTGGACTTCCCCCACCCCAGGGAAAAGACTTTGTCTATTTATCCTATCCATGCCCCTCATGATTTTATAAACCTATATAAGGTCACCCCTCAGCTTCTTAAGCTCCAGGGAAAAACAGCCCCAGCCTATTCAACCTCTCCCCATAGCTCAAATCCTCCAACCCTGGCAACATTTTTGTAAATCTTTTCTGAA
The DNA here is from genome assembly GCF_020745735.1 of Hemiscyllium ocellatum. Lineage (NCBI taxonomy): Eukaryota > Metazoa > Chordata > Chondrichthyes > Orectolobiformes > Hemiscylliidae > Hemiscyllium > Hemiscyllium ocellatum. The sequence continues at coordinate 1,258,032 of NC_083431.1, read as the reverse complement.
CCCTTTCAAGTTTCACAACATCCTTCCAATAGGAAGGAGATCGGAATTGTACGCAATATTCCAAAAGTAGCCTCACCAATGTTCTGTACAGCCACAACATGACCTCCCAACTCCTGCAATCAATACTCTGAGCAATAAAGCAAAGCAAACCAAATGCCTTCTACACGAGGCGGAAGTGGGTGCTGCAGATTAGAGTCAAGATTACAGTGGTGCTGGAAAAACACAGCAGGTCAGGCAGCATCCAAGGAGCAGGAAAATCTACGTTTTGGGCAAAAGCCCTTCATCAGGAATGAGTGCAGCCTTCTTCACTATCCTCCATTTTCAAGAGCTATGAGCCTGCACTCCAAGATCTCCTTGTTCAGCAACACTCCCTCGAACCTTACCATTAAGTGTATAAGTCCTGCTAAGATTTGCTTTCCCAAAATGCAGCGCCTCACATTTATCTAAATTAAATTCCATCTGCCACTTCTCAGCCCATTGGCACACCTGATCAAGATCCTGTTGAGCTCGAAGATAAAGGTCTTCGCTGTCCACTACACCTCCAATTTTGGTGTCAGCTGCAAATTTACTAACCTTACCTCTTACAATCACATCCAAATCTCTCTGTACATCAATTTTCCCCAGGACATTTCCATTTACTGTATAGTTTGCTCTTGAATTGGATCTTCCAAAATGAATCACCTCGCACTTGCTCAGATTGAACTCCATCTGCCATTTCTCCGCCCAACTCTCCAATCTATCTACACTCTGCTGCATTCTCTGATCGTCACCTTCACTTTCTGGCTACACCACCAATCTTAGTGTCATCTGCAAACTTGTTAGTCAGACCAGTTGTTAATCCATATCATTTATGTGTACCACAAACTACAGTAGTCCCAGTATGGATCCCTGTGGAACACCACCGGTCACAGTTCTCCATTTTGAGAAACTCCCTTCCCTCATCAATAAACTTTGTCACTTCCTCAAAGAATTCCACTCAGATGGTAAGACATGACCTTCCCTGCAAAAAAACGATGCTGTCACTGACAAACCCATTTTCTTCCAAATGTAAATGGATCCTATCCCTCAGTATTTCTCCAGCAGCATACCTACTATCGCTGACATCAGGCTCACTGGTCTATAATTACCTGGGTTATCCCTGTCCCTTTCTTTAAGGCTGTCAACATTAGCAATTCTCCAGTCCCCCAGGACTTCCTGTGTTCAAGGATATCTGTAAGGCCCCAGCTATTTCCTCTCTCACTTCCCTCAGCAACCTGGGGGAATAGATCCCATCTGGACCTGGGGACTTGACCACCTTAATGTCTTTTAGAATACACACCATTTCCTCCTTCCTTATTCCCTAAACTCAACTACCATCATGTCCCTCTCCTCAGTGAATACTGACGCAAAGTACTCATTAAGAATCTCACCTATTTTCTCTGACTCCATGCACAACTTCTCTCCTTTGTCCTCGAGTGGGCCAACCCTTTTTCTAGCTACCTTCTTACTCCTTGTACACGAATAAAAGGCTTTGGGATTTTTCTTAATATGTTTGCAAGATATTTCATGACCCTTTTGAACCCTTTTAATTCCTTGTTTCAGATTTGTTTTACTTTCTCCATACTGTTCCAAAGCTTCGCCCGTTTTCAGTCACCTAGACCTTACGCATGCTTCCTTTTTCCTCTTAGCTAGTCTCACAATTTCACCTGCTGAAAATGCGTTGCTGGTTAAAGCACAGCAGGTCAGGCAGCATCCAAGGAACAGGAAATTTGGCGTTTCGGGCCAGAGCCCTTCATCAGGACCGAAACGTCGAATTTCCTGTTCCTTGGATGCTGCCTGACCTGCTGTGCTTTAACCAGCAACACATTTTTAGCTCTGACCTCCAGCATCTGCAGACCTCACTTTTTACTCACAATTTCACCTGTCATCCATGGTTCCCTAATGGTGCCATTTCTATCCCTCATTTTCACAGTGATAGGTCTGTCCTGCACTTTCATCAACCTAGTTTTAAAAGCCTCCCACACATCAAATGTTGATATACCCTCAAACAGCTGCTCCCAATCCACATTCACCAGCTCCTGCCAAATTTTGGTATAGTTGGCCTTCCTTCAATTTAGTACTCTTCCTTTAGGACCACTCTTGTCTTTGTCCAAGAGAATTCTAAAACTTAGGGAATTGTGGCCACTATTCCCAAAGTAATCCCCTACTGAAACACCAATCACCTGCCCGACCAATTCCCCAACACCAGGTCTAGTACTGCCCCTTCCCGAGTGGGACTATTCACATACTGCTCTAGAGAACCCTCCTGGATGCTCCTTGCAAATGCTGCTCCATCAAGACCTCTAACACTAAGTGAATCCCAGTCAATGTTAGGAAAAATAAAATCTCCCATCACCACCACCTGTGTTGCTCCTACATCTTTCCATAATCTGTTTACATATTTGTACCTTTACCTCATGCTCACTTGTTGGGAGGTCTGTAGTACAACCTGAATATTGCTCCTGCATCCTTCCTATTTTTGAGCTCTGCCCATATTGCTTCACTGTTATAGTCCTCCATGGTGCCCTGCTTTGCCACAACTGTGACATCTTCTCTGACCAGTAAGGCAACTTCTCCACTCTTTTTACCTCCCTCTCTATTCCACCTGAGGGATCTATATTCTGGGATATTTAATTGCCAATCTTGCCCTTCCCTCAACCAAGTGTCAGTAAGAGCATTAACATCATACTCCCAGGTACAATCCAAACCCTAGGATCTTCTGCCTTACTTACTTCTCGCATTAAAACAAATGGACCTCAGCCCACCTGTCCGTTTGCATTCATCATTTGCTCCCTGCCTACTCTTGCCCTTAGTCACGCTGACTTCATGATCTAGTTCTTTATTGGCTTTAGTTACTACCTTCTTACTGTCCACTAACCTCCTCATTTGGCTCCCAAATTCTTGCCACATTAGTTTCAACCCTCCCCAACAGCGCTAGCAAAAGCAGCCCCTAGGACATCGGTTCCAGTCTGGCCCAGGTGTAGACTGTCCAATTTGTAATAGTCCCATCTCCCCAAAACTGGTCCCAATGTCCCAAAAATCTGAACCCCTCCTTCCTGCATCATCTTTCAAGCCATACATTCATCTTGCTGATTCTTGCATTTCTACTCTGACGAGCATGTGGCACTGATAGCAATCCTGAGATTACTACTTCTGAGTCCTACTTTTTAACTTGGCTCCTAATTTCCTAAATTCTGCTCGTCAGACCTCATGCTTTTTTTTAAAAACCAGTATCGTTAGTGTCTATATGCACCACACAGCTGGCTATTCACCCTCCCCCGTCAGAATGTTCTGTAGCCGATCTGAGAAATCCCTGACCCATGCACCTTGGAGGAAACATACCACTCGGAATTCTCGTTTTCGACCACAGAACCATTTAAGTCCCTGACAATTGAATCCACTCTTTTTCCTGTCCTTCTGTACAGCAGAGCCAGCCATGATGCCATGAACTTGGCTGCTGATGGCTTCCCCTGGTGAGCCATCTTCCCCAGGTGTATCCAAAACAGTATACCTGTTTTGGAGGGAAATGACCACTTTCTGCTCTCCCTGCCTTTTGGTCATCCATTCCCTTTCTCCCTCAGCAATCCTAATCTGTGGTGTGACCAGTTCGCTAAATGTGCTATCCACAACCTCTTTAGCATCACGCAAGATCCAAAATGAGTTCATCTACAGCTCCAGAGCGATCATGACAAGAGCTGCCGCCAGACACACTTTCTGCACATGAAGGAGTCAGGAATATCAGTCGCGTCCCTGGCCTCTCACACTGAGCAAGAGGAGCATAACACTGGTCTGGCCATTAAAACTTACACGAGATATTAGATCAGTCCCCACATAAGGTGGTAACATTCCATGAAATGTATCATGGTGGTGCAGTAGATGTTGAAATAGACAAAATGGGCATGTTTCAATGGTGTGGCAAAATATTATTTTGGATCAAAGAGTCAAACAAATGCACGATAGGCTAAAATTCCCAGAAGTCTTGCAAAGTATCATTTGGTATTTAACGATCCATGACTCTTTTCATAATTTACACCTGACCATGCATCCCAAAATCAGAGTCTTTTCTCATTCTCTTCTACTGTCTATGCACTTCACTGGTGCCACTACAACTGACAATTTCTCCTTAACCTTCCCCCACCCCGCCAACCAGATCTGTATTGTGTAAAGTTGTCTGAGAGTAGTTTCTATTAAATTTATTCTTTCATAGATTGTTGGTGTTGCTGGCAAAACCTGCATTTGTTGCCCATTCCTAATTGTCCTTGAACCTTAGTGACTTGCTAAATCACTTCACAGGGAAGTTGTGATGGACCACTTCAGAGTCCATCATATTGTTGCGGATGTGGGATGGAGGTAATCCAGACCAAATAAGGATAGCTGATTGCTTTCCTTCTAAGACAGAAGTGAATTATGTGTTTTTGATGAATTTGACAATTGCACTATCACCATTACGGAGACTAACTTTCAATTCCAGATTAATTATTTGAATTGAAATTCCATAGCTGACACAGTGGGAACTGAATCCATGTTCAGACAGCATTAATCTGAGCCGTTGCATTCTTTGTGGAGTGATACTACGACCACACTAACATCCCCCACCTTCGGTACATGTATGTACATCACTAATATCTTCAATATTTTAATCTAATTACCCCATTTATAGAAATTTCCATTTGCTTTTAAAACCTGGTTTCTAACTTATTCATACCTGCTCTTTCAAGGAGCCTTGGCCTATTGAACTTATGACACCATACCCACTACTTGCATCTTCAAATTTGACTATTACTCAAGCATATATGGTATAGTCAATTTTTTTGACTACTTTTTAAGGTTAAATTTATGGGGTTGACTATTATATGGCTCCTACTTTTGAGGGGCTGAAATTCATGCCGGTCAAAATTCAAATCATATCATTAGCAGAAGCTCAATTGATCTCTAAATGAGTAAAGAAAAAAAAGAATTATGGTAATTCTGAAAACCCAGAGCAATACGCAACAGAGCGGAACATCTGGCTGACTGGAAAGCTGGAACGGGACGTGATGGCCGACATACTGACCCATAAACATTGATCTATTATCTGTGAAGAATTAGAGTTGACTTTACGCAAGTTATATCGAAAATTCCAGGTTATATGGTCAAAAATAGGGGATTGACTTTTACATGAGATCAATTATTACTCCAGTACATATGGTAAGAACTTCAAAGAGGAGTAGGCAGTTCAGCCACTCGAGTCTGCTCCACTGTTAGATATGATTCTGGCATGATTCTGGCTCACATGACTCTCATGTGTCAAGTCTAGAAAAGGAAACTTAATCAATTATTTTTTGTATTGGGGTACAGCCAACCCAATTCTATCCTTTATCCAATCTCTTTATGTGGGAACTTACAGGTAGTCCAACTAGGCAACGATTAAGAGAAGAAACTATGGCTGTACTTCCCAACTCACCAAAATTACGAAGCATAACATCTTTCACATCCAACAGATTTTCCTGCACATCCACACACCTCATCAACTGCGTCTGTTGCTCACAATGTGATCTCCTCTACATCGGAGAGACAGAATGCCAACTCGCAGAGCGTTTCAGGGAACATCTCTGGGGGACACACACCACCACCCTGTGACCGACCACTTGAACTCCCGTTCCACCAAGGACATGCAATTCCTTGGCTTTCTCCACCGCCAAATCGAAGCCACCTGACGACTGCAGGAAGAACACCTCATCTTCCGTCTTGGGACCCTTCAACCACACAGCATCAACGTTGACTTCACTTGCTTCCAAATCTCCTCTCCCCCCACCTCATTTCAGATCCATAACTCCCTCTTGCCCTTTCCGACCTGTTTGACTTCCTTTCCACCTATCTGCTCTACCCTTCCCACAAATCTATCATAAACATCTCCCCCCCCACCAACTGCTTTCACCAATCGCCTTCTCAGCTCTCTTCCCCCCCCAGCATCACCTGCTATTTATTTCTTAGCCCCCTTTTGCTCCCACCTCGACATTCCTGATGAAGGGCTTATGCCTGAAACGTCAACTATCCTACTCCTCAGATGCTGCCTAACCTGCTGTGCTTTTTCAGCACCACATTTTTCGACTCTGACTCTTCAGCATCTGCGATCCTCACTTTCTCCCATACTGCTATCCTAGGTAAGATTAGTTTACAGATGTTAGGAATGGGCTAGATCATGTTAATTATCAATACTTTCAATTATTCCTCCTTCATGCACTACAATCTCACATATTAAAAATGTTTCTTTCCATAGCCCAGTGCAGGGAGCATTAGAGCTGTTTTCGTTTCTCCCCAGTACACCAGAACATTGCAGAATCTGGATACTTTACATCCAAAAGCAAAATATTGCAGATGTTGGAAATCTAAAATAAAACAAAGTTCTAGAAATTTGAATTTGGTAGCCTTAATAGAGAGAGAAAAACAGAATTAATTTTCATATTTCATCTTTAAAGAACCAAGAAAATTACAGCATAGGAACAGGCCCTTTGGCCCTCCAAGCCTATGCCAATCCAGACCTGCTGTCTATTTCCTAAGGATTTGTATCCCTCTGCTCCCTGCCCTTTCATGCATCTATTTAGATACATCTTAAATTACCTCTGCTGGTAATGTGTTTCCACTATTCTCTGAGTAAAGAACTTTCCACGCATACCTCCCCTAAACATTTCCTCTCTCACTTTGAACTCGTGACCCCTTGTAATTGAGCCCCCCACTCTGGGGGAAAGCTTCTTGCTATCCACCCTGTCTATAACTCTCATGATTTTGTTGACCTCAACCTTAGTCTTTCTAATGAAAATAATACTAATCTACTCAACCTAGCACCCTCTATACTAGGCAACATCCTAGTGAACCTCCTCTGCACCCTCTCTAAAGCATCCATATCGTTTTGGTAATGTGGTGACCAGAACTGTATGTTTGCAGTACTCCAAATGTGGCCAAACCAAAGTCCTATACAACTGTAACATGAGCTACCAACTCTTATACTCAGTATCCTGTCTGATGAAGGAAACATGCTGTATGTCTTCTTGACCACTTAATTGACTTGCATTGCCACCTTCAAGGTACAAAGGACCTGAACACCCAGGTCTCTCTGTACATCAATTTTCCCCAGGACATTTCCATTTACTGCATAGTTCACTCTTGAATTGGATCTTCCAAATTGTATCACCTCGCATTTGCCCAGATTGAACTCCATCTGTCATTTCTCTGCCCAACTCTCCAACCTTTCTATATTCTGCTGCGTTCTCTGACAGTCCCCTTCACCATCTGGCTGCTCCACCAATCTTCGTGTCATTTGCAAATTTGCTAATCAGACGACCATACCTTCCTTCAGATCACTTATCTATACCACAAACAGCAGTGGTCCCTGCGGGACACTGGTCACAGGTCTCCATTTTGAGAAACTCCATTCTACAACTACTCTCAGTCTCCTGTTGCCCAAACGGTTCCTTCTGCTTCTTCTTCTGAAAAGTCTTCTCTCACCAAGATCTGCTAGACCTGTTTGCTATTTTGATACTTCACATCCAACCATTTTTTGCCAACTTAAAATTTCATGTGCACCCAAAGAATGTCCCTTCAAATGAAAAGAATGTGGAAGAGGAGTGTGAAGGACAGTTTAGAAATACTAGCACAGAATACCATGATGAGGAATTAAGAAATAGTGAACTTACTATCATATGAGAGGATATGGCCGCTACTACTTTCATAGATGACATGGCCCTTTGATATCGCCTCTTCCCTTGATTGCTCAGGGCTGCCCGATTCCTCAGCGGCCAATTTGCTGATTGCGCCTTTCAACAACGTGTCTGCCGCAATGCCCTGTTGTGACAAGCCTGGAGTACCCTGCAAACAAAAATACATATTTGTTTTATTCTTAAATTTTCTTTCTCTTTACTCTTAATCAACAGTTCTTTACAGTGGTTCAGGGTTTCAGTTGAATTTTGAAGCTTTGCTCCCACAGGCTCTGCTGATCCTGAGTGAGTTTTATTAGGGTGAACAGAGAGCATTTTCAAATCATTTTCCAGGAAGGCAGAGAAATTCAAGATATGGTTTGCTGATCACACTACACACTAAAGATCCCATTGGGAGGGGAACAGGATTTCCATCCCTGCAGTTCTCATCTTCTATCAATAAATCCAATCATGAACGTAGAATTTTGGCGTGTAGATATTTGTCAAGATTGGATTTGGACAGAAACTATATCCTCACTTTTTTGTGTGGCGCCGCTTTAGATAATTGCCATATATATATTCCCAATGCCCTATCTCAGATTTACGGATGACTAAATTTGATCTCAATATTCACTCACTGGATATCTGTCAGTGTGTTTAAGGCACAAGCTCACAATCACAACTTTTGTTTTCTGTTTTTGTTAGGAAGTTCTGCCCTTCCCTCATTTCCCCTCACCCCACCTTTTCTTAGTCTTAACCCTCAGACTCAGCACCGCCTTCTTGACCTGCAATCTTCTTCCCGACCTCTCCGCCCTATCACCCTCACCTTAACCTCCTTCCACCTATCGCATTCCCGACGCCCCTCTCCCAAGTCCCTCCTCTCTACCTTTTATCTTAGCCTGCTTGGCACACCCTCCTCATTCCTGAAGAAGGGCTCATGCCCGAAACGTCGATTCTCCTGCTCCTTTGATGCTGCCTGACCTGCTGTGCTTTTCCAGCAACACATTTTTAAGCTCTGATCTCCAGCATCTGCAGTCCTCACTTTCTCCATTCTGCCCTTTCAGCCTGCTACAATATTCAGGAAGGTTATCACTGATCTGGTTGTGGTTTCAATTTCTCTTTCTCTCTCTTAAACCCTTTTCCAACAAAATCTACCTAATTGAGCCTTGGATCAATTCAATGACTCAGTCTCCACAATCTTCTGTGCAAAGGAATTGCCTATCCAGCGCTGTCTGGGATTGTTTGAATAAAACACAGTAGCAGGAGTGGTGAGAGCACAGACCAGGGGCTGCTGGGAAGGCTCAACAGGAGTGGATGTGGATACGGGAACTGCTGGCTAAACTCAAGAAAGGTCATGCAGTGTCTCCCAGCCTTCCACCTCCTCTAACCAAAACAAAAGACTCTGTGCAGAGGGGATGAAGGCTAGGGCAGTTGCATGCTCCACTTTCAGGATGTGGGAGGTAAGGGTCACCATTAATGTCCCTGATGTGAGAAGTGTACCCGACTCCAGCTCTTCACAAACTGCATTACGGAACTGGAGCTAGATGAACTTCCGATCATTCGGGAGGTTGAGGGGATGATAGAGAGGAGCTACACAGAGGCAGTCAGACCTATGTCATAGAATAAAAGCAACAGGGTGACCGTCAGGAGAGGGAAAGGAAATAGGCAGACAGCGCAGACACACCCAGTGGTCGGCCCCCTCACAATAAGTATACTGTTTTAGATACTGTTGGTAGGACGACCTACCAGGGGAAAGCCTCAGTGGCCAGGTCTCTGGCACTGACTCTGTGGCTCAGAAGGAAGGGCAGAGAATAGGACGGCGATAGTGATAGGAGATTCACTGGAGAGAGAAACAGACAGGAGATTCCATGGTTGCGAATGAGATTCCTAGATGGTATTTTTCCTCCTGGGTGCCAGTGTCAAGGACGTCTCAAATCGAGTCTACAGGATTCTTAAGGGGGAGGGAGAGCAACCAGAAGTCGTGGCACGCATTGGTACCAATGACAAAGCTCGGAAAAGGGATGAGGACCTGAAAAGTGAATATAGAGAGTTAAGTTGGAAGCTAAAAGGCAGAACAAGCAGAGTATAGTAATCTCAGGATTGCTACCGGAGCCACGAGCGAGTGAGGCTAGGAATACAGAGATGAAAATGTGTTGCTGGTTAAAGCACAGCAGGTCAGGCAGCATCCAAGGAACAGGAAATTCGACGTTTCGGGCCAGGGCCCTTCATCAGGAATGAGGAGAGTGTGCCAGGCAGGCTCAGATAAAAGGTAGGGAGGAGGGACTTGGGGGAGGGGCGATGGAGATGTGATAGGTGGAAGGAGGTCAAGGTGAGGGTGATAGGCCAGAGTGGGGTGGGGGCGGAGAGGTCAGGAAGAAGATTGCAGGTTAGGAGGGCAGTGCTGAGTTGAGGGAACCGACTGAGACAAGGTGGGGGGAGGGGAAATGAGGAAACTGGAGAAATCTGAGTTCATTTCTTGTGGTTGGAGGGTTCCCAGGCGGAAGATGAGGCGCTCTTCCTCCAACCGTCGTGTTGTTATGTTCTGCCGATGGAGGAGTCCAAGGACCTGCATGTCCTCGGTAGAGTGGGAGGGAGAGTTAAAGTGTTGAGCCACGGGGTGGTTGGGTTGGTTGGTCCGGGCGTCCCAGAGGTGTTCCCTGAAGCGTTCCGCAAGTAGGCGGCCCATCTCCCCAATATAGAGGAGGCCACATCGGGTGCAGTGGATGCAATAGATGATGTGTGTGGAGGTGCAGGTGAATTTGTGGCGGATATGGAAGGATCCCTTGGGGCCTTGGAGAGAAGGGAGGTGGTGTGGGCGCAAGTTTTACATTTCCTGCGGTTGCAGGGGAAGGTGCCGGGAGTGGAGGTTGGGTTGGTGGGGGGTGTGGACCTGACGAGGGAGTCACGAAGGGAGTGGTCTTTGCGGAACGCTGATAGGGGAGAGGAGGGAAATATATCCCTGGTGGTGGGGTCCGTTTGGAGGTGGCGGAAATGAAGGCGGATGATACGCTGTATAAGGAGGTTGGTGGGGTGGTAGGTGAGAACCAGTGGGGTTCTGTCTTGGTGGTGGTTGGAGGAGCGGGGCTCAAGGGCGGAGGAGCGGGAAGTGGAGGAGATGCGGTGGAGGGCATCGTCGATCACGTCTGGGGGGAATCTGCGGTCCTTGAAGAAGGAGGCCATCTGGGCTGTACGGTATTGGAACTGGTCCTCCTTGGAGCAGATGCAGCGGAGATGAAGGAATTGGGAATATGGGATGGCGTTTTTACAGGGGGCAGGGTGGGAGGTGGTGTAGTCCAGGTAGCTGTGGGAGTCAGTCGGTTTATAGTAGATGTCTGTGTTGAGTCGGTCGCCCGAGATAGAAATGGAAAGGTCTAGGAAGGGGAGGGAGGAGTCTGAGACAGTCCAGGTGAATTTGAGGTCGGGATGGAAGGTGTTGGTAAAGTTGATGAATTGTTCAACCTCCTCGTGGGAGCACGAGGCAGCGCCGATACAGTCATCGATGTAGCGGAGGAAAAGGTGGGGGGTGGTGCCAGTGTAGTTGCGGAAGATGGACTGTTTCACATATCCTACGAAGAGACAGGCATAGCTGGGGCCCATGCGGGTGCCCATGGCAACTCCTTTAGTTTGGAGGAAGTGGGAGGATTGAAAAGAGAAGTTATTCAGGGTGAGGACCAGTTCAGTCAGTCGAAGGAGGGTGTCAGTGGAAGGGTACTGGTTGGTGCGGCGGGTGGGTTAGCAAGTTTGCTGATAACAAAGGTTGGAGGAACATTGGACAGTGTGGCTGGATATTGTAAATTGCAACAGGACATTGACAGGATGCTGAACTGTGCTGGTAAGTGACAAATGGATTTCAACCTGGAAAAGTGTTAAGCCACTCATTTTGGAAGATCAAATTTGAATACAGAATACAGGGTTAAAGCCATGATTTCTGGCAGTGTGGAGGAACAGAAGGATCTTGGGGTCCATGTCCATCGATCCCTCAAAGTTGCCACCCAAGTTCATAGGGTTGTTAAGGTGGTGTATGGTGCGTTGGCTTTCATTAGCAGGAGGAATTGAATTTAAGAGCTATGAGGTTATGCTGCAGCTCTACACAGTCCTTGTTAGACCACACTTGGGATATTGTGTTTAGTTTGGGTTGCCTCATTATAGGAAGGATGCTGAACCTTTAGAGACGGTGCAGAGAGGATTTACCAGGATGCTGCCTGGACAGGAGGGCATGTCTTATGAAGAAAGGTTGAGGGAACGAAGGCTTTTCTCACTGGAGCAAAGAAGGGTGAGAGCGATTTGATAGAAGTGTAGAGAAGCAGAGATAGAATGAACAGTCAGAGACTTTTTCGCAGGATAGAAATGGTTATCACAAGGGGGCATCATTTTAAGGTGATTGGAGGAAGGTTTAGGGAAGATGTCAGAGGTAGGTTCTTTACACAGAGTGATGGATGCATGTAATACACTGCCAACGGTGGTAGTAGAGTCAGATACATTAGGGACATTTCAATGACTCTTGGATAAGCACAAGAATGATAGTAAAATGAAGGGTATGTAGGTTAGTTAGATGTCTTGAGAAGATTTGTAGCTCATGCTGAGGGTCTGGATGTAGGTCTGCTCGCTGAGCTGGAAGATTCATTTTCAGACATTTTGTCACCATTTTGGTAACATCTTCAGTGAGACCCCGGATGAAGCACTGCTGCTGTTTCTTGCTTTCTATTTATACACGCTTGGGACAACACATCCATCCTAGGACAAGCCAAACAGAGATATGCACGAGAATTCCTAGAAGCATTGTATTCCAACCAGAACTCTATCACCAAACACATTGATTTGGATCCCATTTACCGCCCCCTGAGAAAAAGAATAGGAAATGACGTCTACCTAAGGAAACCCAAACATATATAAACAGAAAGCAGGAAACACCAGCAGTGCTTCATCCTGAGGCTCACCGAAGATGTTACCTAATATGGTGATGAAACTGAAGCTTCCAGCTCAGCGAGCAAACCTACATCCAGGTTAGTTCGACAGAAGGTTGACACAACATCAACAGCCAAAGGGCCTGTATTGTGCTGTACTGTTCTATGTTCAAGTCTTCAAAATTCCAATAAAATAAATCCTCCAGCCCAAAAACAAGCCTCATGAAGCTTCTCTGGATGGGTTCTAACACAATTACACAATTTTCCAAATAAGGAAACCAAAACTGTACATAGCACTTAGGACATGGTCCCACAGTGCCTTTAACAGCTGCTGCAATAACTCGGTTTTTCATTGTTTTTACATTCAATTCCACCTGCAATAAATGTCAACCTTCCATTTATTTTCCTAATCACTGACTGTACCCTGCGTACCAATGTCAGGTGACTCACATACCAGACACCAGGTCTCTCTGCTGACTGAGCAAAGTATTATATTTTAGTTTCTATATAAAGAAAAAATCTGAGCAGCTAAGAATGATTCCTTGGGTTAAGTACTGATACTCTCACTGGGGGATCCTGGGAAACTGCTGACACTCACAGGGAATGCCATGAAGAGCACTAATACTCACAGAGCAATCTCAATATTTGTAGCAGGTTCACCATAAAGAAAAAACATGAAAACCCAGTAAGGGAAACAGGGAAATCTGACCGTACAGGCACAAGAATGTGCTCAGACTTCAGTGTACAAACTGGAGTATATGCTATCCACACAATACACTGACCACTGTAACAAGTGAAGTGGATATGAGTGTGTTACATGTAAATACCTGAGTGATGGAACCTCGATAAGAAGGTGGTTCCGCAGAAACCTTGCCTGCTGGGCTGCTTCGTGTTAGACTTGCTTCCTGGATGTTTGCCATCGGACCACCTGTGTGAAGAGCAGTTAACAACATCAGGTTCTCCTCACCAATTACTGCATCACATGAATGTGTAGTTCCAGTAAAGGTGATCAAAGCAACAAAATGCTTTGTTTAGAACCTAAGAGAAAAACAATGAAAAATTTAACATTTGTGATTTACTTGCTGGGTTTTCTGCCTGTCTCTCTGGTGAATACAACTATATTTAAAAATCACCGAATCACAGGACTTATAGTACAAGTTGTACACTACAGTTGATGTGTTTAATTCCATATAACAGTGGGAAGGGGAGGATGCATTGGTAATGGTTCACCTTGGTACTAACAAAGTAGGTACAGCTCAGAAAGAGATTCTGCCTGAGACAGTATAGTTAAGAGCTGAAATAAGAAAGCACAACCTCATAGGTAATAAACTCTAGATTACTACCTGAGCAAACTGGCACTGGAAGGTCAAATGTGGATAAATGTAAGAAATTAAGGAACACAGTTGAGGCAGGAGAGAAAAATTCTAATGTGAAAAATAAAAAAGGTCAGAGAATGGCAGAAAGGGATTGACAAAAACAAAACTAAGAATATACCACCAGTGAAGAGTAAATGCTCTAGATAACAAAAAATGAATCTAAAAGCTGTGTACTTAAATGACTGTAGCATTCATAACAAAGCAAATCTTCTGACAGCACATACTGAAGTGAAAAAATATGATCCAACAGCTATTATGGAGGTATTGCTGCAGGATTACAAGGATTGAGTTTGGAATATTAAGTGGTGGATGACATTCAAGAATAATAAGCTCGGTAAAGGCATGGATCACTTAATTCCTAAATTAAGTTGCAATTGAAGAGTTAACAATTACCTTGCTTTTGGAAATCAGAACGTAGCATCAATTTAGGTTGAGAAGAAGAAGAGTAGGAAAAAGAAGTCACTAGTGGGAGTGATCTACATGCCTCCAATGCAAGTAGTACAAATCTAGTAGCACTGGATAGTGTGATAGTGGGTTGGCCATTATGAAGAATTTGTAGTGCATTCAGTTCAGTTTTAGAGAACAATATGTTGTGGATCCAACCAGGTTTAGGCTACTTTAGATCTTGTAATGCGTAATGAACAGGCTTAATAAATAGTGTCAGAATAAAAGATCCTCTCGGGAACAATGACCTTAACACGGTACAATTACGCATTCAGGTTGACAATGAGAAATTTTGGATAGAAACAATTGTGCTAAATTTAAATAAGGGCAATCACATAGACATGAGGGCTCAGTTGGCTGGAGTGGACTGGGAAAGGAATTTAGCTGGCAAGATAGTTAAGGAACAGTGGCATACATTTAAGATAATTGTTTATGACTCACAACAAAGATATACCCAGCAAGAAAGAATTCCAGGAAGTTGTAAACCAAACATGGGGAACCAAGGAAGTTAAGGTGCATGTCAAATTGAAAGAAAATAAAACAAAAATGCAGCAAAGATTGGGAGTAAACCAGAAAATTGGGAAATTTTTAAAAAGTGACAAAAAATGGGAGAAAATAAACGGATAGCAAACTAGCCAGCAATATAAAAGTGGACAGCTAGAGCTTCTTTAACTAGCTAAATAGGAAAAAAAAAACGAGTGGTTAAAGTCAACACAAAGCTTTTGGAAATGAGGCTGAGAAAATAATAATGGGGCCCAGTAAATGGGAGAAATGTTCAATAAATATTTTGCATCAACCTTCACAGAAGAGGATATTAACATTTTAAAACTACTAAATAATAAAGGGGCAAAAGGGGAGAGGAAAAAAACCATAATCATTCTCACTAGAGAAAAGTATTACAAATACTATTGGGGCTAAAGGCTGATAACGTGCCCTGGACCTGATGGGTAGCATCCTAGACCTTATGAGTAAGCAACTACAGAAATTGCAAGGGCACTGGTAGTAATCATCTAGGAAACCTTAGATTTAGCAAAAGTCTCAGAGAATTAGAAAACATCCAAGTAACACATCTTTTTCGAAATGGGTGCAGACTAAAATAGGTAATTATTGGCCAGTTAGCTTTACAGCTGTGATCGGTAAGATGTCAGAATCTCTTATAAAGGGTGGTAACAACACAGCATTGAAAAATACATAATTAAGCAGAGTCTACACGGCTACACAACCTGGAAATCATGCTTGACAAACTTATTAGAATTCTTTGAGAAGGTAACATGCACGATAGAGGTAGGGAAAGCAGTGGATGCAATGTATTTGCATTTTCAGAAGGCATATGTTAAGGTGGCACATATTAGGCTAAAAGTAATACATGAGTATGGATTGAGAAATGACTGATGACAAGAAGCCACAGTTGAGACAAGGGTTGCATTTTCAGGATGGCAACCAATGACTAGCAAAGGGGTCAGTGCTGAGGCCACAAATACTTACAATACATACTAATGATTGGAATAAGGAAGTGAACATACTACCAAGTTTGTGGATGACACAAAAATAGATGCAAAGGCAAGTAATGAGGATGACACAAAGAGTCTACAATGAGATACAGACAGATTAAGCGAATTGGAAAAACTTGGAAAATAGAATATAATGTGGGATTTTAAAAATTTGTTTATGGGATGTGGGCCTCAATGGCTAGGCCAGTATTTATTTCCCATTCCTTACTGTCAGGAAGGTAATTACGAGCCACCCAAATTGCAGAGGGTCATCAATAGGCCAGACCAGATAAGAACGACAGATTTCCGTCCCTAAAGGGCATGAGTGAACCAAATAGGTTTTTATAATTAACAACAGCTACACGGTCACTACTTATTCTAAATTTTTATATAATTCAGATATAGATGAAATCGAACTTATGTTCTTTGAACATTAGCCCAGGGTTCTAGAGTATTAGTGCAGTGACATTATTGCTATACCAAATTTTTTCAGCTCTAACATTATGCAGTTTGGCAGGAAAAATAGAACAGTTGAATATTATTTAAATGGGGAAAGACTGTGGAAAGCTGCACCACAGATAGATTTGAGGGTCCTTTTACATGATTCACAAAAAGCTAGCAGACTAGTTCAGCAGGTGGTGGGCAAGACAAATGGACTGCTGGCCTCTGTTCCGAAGGTAATGGATTATTAAATAGGGAAATCTGGACAAGGTAGTAGTCAGATCACACCTGGAATATTGTGAACATTTTTGGTCTCCTTATCCAAGGAAAGGATTGGAAGTAGTCCAGATTGATTTTGGATGTAGAGGCATTTTCTTAGGAAGAAATATAGTGTAGGTTGGGGCTGTAGTCATTGGAGCTTGGAAGAATGAGAGGAAATCTTATTGAAACATACAAGATACTTGGGGGCTTGACAGAATAGATTCAGAAAGATTGTTTGCCCTTGTAGGACAGTGTGGCTCCAGTGGGCATATTCTCAGAATGAGGGGCTGCACATTTAAGACAGAGATGAAGAGGAATTCTCCCTCTCAGAAGATAGTGAATCTGTGGAATTCTTTACTGTAGAGGATGTCAAGGCTCAAGTATATTCAAGACCAAGATAGACAGGTTTTTAATTAAGGAAATCAAGGATTATAGGGATTAGGCAGGAAAGTGAAGTTGAGGATTATTAGATCAGCTATAAACTCACTGAATGCAGGGCAGATGCGATGGACTGAATAGTCTACTTTTGCTCCTACGTCTTATAAATATAAATCCTGGTCATAGAGAACCTTTACCATGTCATTGGTCATTACAGACTGATCACAGTTATCTCTGTGAAGCAGAAGTGATCACAGACAGTATTAAAAGCAGCACCTGCAGGCCACAATTCACAAATAAAATCTAAGATCTCAAGTATTTAACAAAGTTTTCTTGCATGTACTGCTGCATATCTTGCATGGTTTGGGAGTTTCTTTCGGGGAGTGAGCATCAGTAATTCTACCACACTCAATCTTTTATTGTATTTGATGGCCTGGCTTGTGTTACATATATTGGAATAAAGCATTCATAATCCTTATTTTCAGAGTCATCCAAGTCTGACTGTATGGAGGACTATAATAAAGCATCATTTATGTGTGATATGAATGCCAACTGATTATATTACCCTTCTTGTTTTTAGTTTACCAAAAATTGGTTAGTTATTGTTGCTGTGGCCATGATGCTATGATCATTGACCATGAATTTATTTTGCTTTAAAGAAAAACAGTCCTCTGTTCTGAGAAGAAAATAGTCTTTTTTGCTCGTTTCATCTTTGATTTTGCTGTTGTTGAATAAAAGTGAATGTTTTCACTCATTTGAAGTCTTTCCATTATGTGATGGTCCCACAATGAGAAGATATTAGGCTACAATGGGTAACAGGGGAGTACCATTCACTCATCCTGGGTCCTAACATGGGATGACGCAAAGCATAGGTAATGTATGTAATCTGGCTCTTATAGTGGGCATTACAACAACCGCTAAGTCAAGGTAAAACTGTTCATTGAGTAAATGGATTCTGTGCAGACTGCAAATTGGAGGAACAACACCTCATTTTCCGCCTGGAGGACTTAACATCGGGTTCTCCAATTCCGAATAACCTTCCCACACACCCACCCCCCAGCTCCCTTTCCAGCCCTGCTCCTCCCTTCTGTTGCACGACTGACCCTTTCTTCAAGCTACCAACTGGATTTATCCCTCCCATCGACCAACCAGGTTATACCCACTACCTGTGTTCACCTATCACAACCTCACCATTCTGCGACTTTCCCCCCTTCTCCATTATTTATAGCTCCTCCTACCCCCACATCTGGTCCTGAAGAAGGGTTATACTTGAAACATGGACTTCTTCACCCCCTGAAGTTGCCTGGCTTGCTGTGTTCTTCCAGCCTCCTGTCTGTCTACAATACAATAACTGTCAGACAGGTGAGGATGTAAAATAGCAATATATTTATGAATGTGCACTTGAAGTGCTTTCAGAAGTGCTCATTTTTGGTTTCCCCACTCATTATGTACAGTGTGGAGGACTGTTTGTTAGCTGACAGAGCTTGACATGTGCACAGATGGGCTTTAAAAATGGCAATGGCAGGGGCAAGTACTTCCACATTGCTCAGCATAAAATAGCATGAGTAGGCTGCCTGAGAAGTGTGGTGCACAGGTAATGAGGTGAGTAACACTTTCTCAGGATTATAGAGACAAACTCTCCATGAAATCCCCAAACTGATATGAAGCTGATTTCTTGTAAAAGTCAGTCCAATGTTGCTATTTATGGAAAAGTCCAGAACTAGGTGGAGTTTAAAAGTTCATTCTCTTGGATGGTTGAGAGATTTTGGAGCTCTCTGCCTCAGAAGGCAAGGGGGGTGAAGTAGTTGAAGTAATTTAAGGCAAAGGTAGATAATGTTTTGATAGGTAATGGAATCAAAAGCTGATTGGGAGGAGGTGGAAATGTAGAATACAAAATACAAATAGAGTAGTCAATGATCTTACTGAATTGTGGAGCAAGTGTGAGGCACTGAATGATCTACAAACACTCTGAATTGATATTTGTCACTTGGAGTTGCTTGGTTTAGAGCCACAAAACACCAGCTTTCACAACTGAGAATCAAAGGATTAGGAAGAACCAAGATGGTAAAGAAAGTCTGATTTATTTGTCACTTGCATTTTATAAAGAATAATATAATAAAATACAGTGAAAAGCTTCAACAATCACCACAATCTGGCACTGTTTTGAATAGTTTAACAATCAAAAGGATATAAGATATAACAGAGTCCTGAGCTGGCTCACCAATGACACCTGCGGCATCACCTCTCCTCCACAGCTTCGCTGCCACCTGTGTCGGATCCACCAACATAGGAGTCGCCACTCTTTAGGCACCACCTCACCACCATCGATGCAAGGTCCCATGCTGATCCCACACTCGCCCCACAACCAGAAGTCCCTAGTTCAGCTGCAACTACAATGACACCAGGAATCCTGGCTCCAGACATACCATGCTGTCGCTGCTGCCTCACCAACACTACACCACCCACTCTAGGCCTATTGCAGAGAGGAATTCCTGGCTCTGTTGCCAGACAAGACCAGGCTGTAGCCACCCTCCCCCGAGATGGCGCCTTGCTGGCGCCACCATCTTGAAACCTCCGATTGTGGAGGAGCATTGCTACTGTTGCCAGCCCTGAATGTCCCTGTTGCTACAGCTGCCGCCACCTCCAGTCACTGAGGAACATCGTCCACTGCCGAGTGCTGGGACAAATTGCCATTCTGATCACAGCTCACTTTATCTGCTATGGCAATTTTGCCGAATCACCCGCCACAAAAGGCTCCAAAGAAAAGAAGAAAGAAAAAAAAACAAGAGAGGCGAGAAAAAGAAAAAAACGTAAGCAAGCACATAGGGGCAGATGGGCACTGGGCAAGAGTCGACATGCAGCCCTGCTACTCCGCCCCATCTTGGATTAGAATTGAAAAGCTCGTCACTTTTAAAAATTACATGGATGAGCACTTGAAGTGTCGTAACATTCAAGGCTATGGGCCAACGACTGGAAAATGACAGAGTGTGATGGGTTGGAATTGGTGCAATGGTCCAATGGTCTCCTCTGTACATTATGACTAAGTTCTGCAATAGCCATTCCTAATCAAACCTCTCCTGTCCAGCTTTAAGTGCTGACCTCTGTTTTGAACCGTGGGCAGAGGAGTGAATGTGGGTGTCTGGAACCTCTTAAGACTATTTGAATATATACTAAATCACTGATGCAAATGCTGCCAGAGTAATCCCCAGTAAGTGCAAGTAATTGAATACAGCTACTGTCACATGCTCCAGCACTCCTTTATCAAAAATTTCATTCATATGAATGAGTAGGGTCACTGACGAAGCCAACATTTATTCCAAATCTCAAATTAAGCAGAAGGCAGTTAAGAACCAACCACATTGCTGATAGTCTGAAGTCACATGTAGGCTAGCTTTCAATGGCAGGTTTTATGGAATTCAAATTTTACCATCTGCCCTGCTGGGGGATTCAAAACTATGGCCCTGGAACATTAGCTGGGCTTCCAGATTCCTAGACTTTACATTACTATTGGACAGGTAATTACTGTGCTCTCAGAAACAGGAACATTTAAATAGAATCAGGAGTAGGCCATTCAGTCCTTCAAGCCTATTCTGCCATTCAAAGAGATCAAGGCTGATCTATGGCCTAACTCCACATAGCTGCATTTAGCCAATATCCCTTAATATCTTTGCTTAACTTGGCCTAAATTTTAAATTTAATTAGATTCAAAATTTACAACCTGTCTAGTATTCACTGTCATTAATGGAAAAGTTCCAAACCTCTATTTTACTTGGTGAATAGGAGTTCTTCTTAACATCTCTCCTGAACAGTCTGGTCCTAATTTTTAGACTATGACCCTAGCTCTAAAATCCCCTACCAGTGGAAATAGTTTATCTTCAGCTATTTTAACTTTAACTGTGCTACAGCGGGTGACAGCGAGGGGAGCCGGAAGGTAAGTGGAGACCAGTTTAAATTAACGTTTTTCTTTTTGCAGTCTGTATTTTTTTTCCAACTAGGAGTGGGAACCCGGAAGTCGTCAACAGAGGCTTCTGGGAAGGTAAGAAGTTTGAGTGGAGAAGGACTTGTAGTCCAGCAAGTAGGTTAGTTGTTTTTCAGGATGTCCAAGAATGTAGGGAGGCTGTGGAGAAGGTAGCACTGACAGGGAATATTTGCAGACACAGAGATGGGCTCAAGTGTGCACACTCCAACGCAAGGAGCATCAGAAATAAGGTGGGTGAACTTAAGGCGTGGATCGGTACTTGGGACTATGATGTTGTGGCCATCACGGAAACGTGGATAGAAGAGGGACAGGAATGGTTGTTGCAGGTTCCTGGTTACAGATGTTTCTGTAAGATTTGGGGAGGTGGGGTGGGGGTGGTGGCCGTGGTGGTAAAAGGAGGAGGGGGGGTGGCGCTGCTAATTAGAAATGGTATAACGGCTGCAGAAAGGCAGTTCGAGGGGGATCTGCCTTTGGAGGTAATATGGGCTGAAATCAGAAATAGGAAAGGAGCAGTCACCTTGTTGGGTGTTTACTATAGGCTCCCCAATAGCAGCAGAGATGTGGAGAAACAGATTTTGGAAAGGTGCAGAAGCCACAGGGTAGTAGTCATGGGCGATTTCAACTTCCTAAATATTGATTGGAAGCTCTTTAGATCAAGTAGATTGGATGGGGTGGTGTTTGTGCAGTGTGTCCAGGAAGCTTTTCTAACTCAGTATGTAGATTGTCCAACCAGAGGGGAGGCCATATTGGATTTGGTACTTGGTAACGAACCGGGACAAGTGATGGGCTTGTTAGTGGGTGAGTATTTTGGTGATGGTGATCACAATTCTGTGACTTTCACCTTGGTTATGGAGAGAGATAGGTGCGTGCAACAGGGTAGGTTTTACAATTGGGGGAAGTAAATACGATGCTTCAAGACAGGATCTGAGGAGCATAAATTGGGAGCACAGGCTGTCAGGGAAGGATGTCGTTGAAATGTGGAACTTTTTCAAGGAACAGATATGACGTGTCCTTGATATGTATGTACTTGTCAGGCAGGAAAGAGATGGTCGTGTGAGGGAACCTTGGTTGACGAGGGAGGTTGAATGTCTTGTAAGGAGGAAGGAGGAGGTTTGCATAAGGTTGAGGAAACAAGGTTCAGACAGAGCATTGGAGCAATACAGGATAGCCAGGAGGGAGCTGAAGAAAGGGATTAGGAGAGCTAAGAGAGGGCATGAAAAATCTTTGGCAGGTAGGATCAAGGATAACCCCAAGGCCTTTTATGCGTACGTGAGAAACATGAGAATGACGAGAACGAGGGTAGGTCCGATCAAAGACAGTAGTGGGAGACTGTGTATTGAGTCGGAAGAGATAGGAGAGGTCTTGAATGAGTATTTTTCTTCAGTATTTACAAATGAGAGGGACCGTATTGTTGAAGGGGAGAGTATGAAAAGGACTGGTAAGCTAGAGGAAATACTTGTTAGGAAGGAAGATGTGTTGGGCATTCTGAAAAACTTGAGGATAGACAAGTCCCCCGGGCCTGATGGGATATATCCTAGGATTATGTGGGAAGCAAGAGAGGAAACTGCATAGCCGTTGGCAATGATCTTTTCGTCTTCACTGTCAATGGGGGTGGTGCCAGGAAACTGGAGAGTGGCGAATGTTGTGCCCCTGTTCAAAAAAGGAAATAGGGATAACCCTGGGAATTACAGGCCAGTTAGTCTTACTTCGGTGGTAGGCAAAGTAATGGAAAGGGTATGGAGGGATAGGATTTATGAGTATCTGGAAAGACACTGCTTGATTGGGGACATCCAGCACGGATTTGAGGGGGCTAGGTCTTGCCTTACAAGACTTATTGAAGTCTTTGAGGAGGTGACCAAGCATGTGGATGAAGGTAGAGCAGTGGATGTAGTGTACATGGATTTTAGTAAGGCATTTGATAAGGTTCATCATGGTAGGCTTATGCGGAAAGTCAGGAGGCATGGGATAGTGGGAAGTTTGGCCAGTTGGATAGAGAACTGGCTAACCGGTCGAAGTCAGAGAGTGGTGGTAGATGGCAAATATTCAGCCTGGAGCCCAGTTACAAGTGGGGTTCCGCAGGGATCAGTTCTGGGTCCTCTGCTGTTTGTAATTTTTATTAATGACTTGGAAGAGGGAGTCGCAGGGTGGGTCAGTAAATTTACAGATGATATGAAGATAGATGGAGTTGTGGATAGTGAGGAGGGCTGTTGTCAGCTGCAAAGGGACTAGATATGATGCAGAGCTGGGCTGAGGGGTGGCAGATGGAGTTCAACCCTGTCAAGTGTGAGGTTGTCCATCTTGGAAGGACAAATAAGAATGCGGAATACTGGGTTAACGGTAGGGTTATCAGTAAGGTGGAAAAGCAGAGGGATCTTGGGGTCTATGTTCATAGATCTTTGAAAGTTGCCACTCAGGTGGATTGAGTTTGTAAGAAGGCCTATGGTGTATTAGCGTTCATTAGCTGAGGGATTGAATTCAAGAGTCGGGAGGTGATGTTACAGCTGTACAGGACCTTGGTAAGGCCACATTTGGAGTACTGTGTGCAGTTCTGGTCGCCTCACTTTAGGAAAGAATGGAAAGATGTGGAAGCTTTGGAGACGGTGCAGAGGAGATTTACCAAGATGTTGCCTGGAATGGAGAATACGTTGTACGAGGATAGGTTGAGGGTGCTAGGCCTTTTCTCATTGGAACGGCGAAGGATGAGGGGTGACTTGATAGAGGTTTATAAGATGATCAGGGAAATAGATAGACAGTCAGAGACTTTTTCCCCGGGTACAACAGGTTACAAGGGGACATAAATTTAAGGTGAAGGGTGGAAGATATAGGGGGGATGTCTGGGGTAGGTTCTTTACCCAGAAAGCGGTGGAGACATGGAATGCGCTGCCTGTGGGAGTGGCAGAGTCAGAATCATTGGTGACCTTTAAGCGGCAATTGGATAGGTACATGGATAGGTGCTGAAGCTAGGGCAAATGTTCAGCACAACATCCTGTTCTGTGCTGTATTGTTCTATGTTCTTCTTACTAATATCTGGAAGACTGATCAGATCACCCCTTAATCTTCCAAGCCCTAGACAAAACAGGCCTAATTTTATAAAAACCTAAAGAGATGTGGATGCTAGAAATCAGAAACAAAAGCAGACATTGCTGGAAAACTTCAGCCAGGTCTGGCAGCACCTGTGGAGAGAAATCAGAGTTAACGTTTTGGGTCAAGTGACCCTCCCTCAGAACACTAATTCCTAATTTATATAATCTCCTCATAACTTAACTCCTTAAATCCAGATACCATTCTTGTAAACTTACACGTACTCCCTCCTAGGAGAATGTATCTTTCCATTTTCCTCTTACCTCTGACCACATTTGTCTCGTAAGTAGCCCTGGAGAGTAGACCTTCCGGTTGTGGATTCTGGCTTCTGGGAGACAGTTCCTCTTGTTTAATAAACTGTAATGGACCTAGAACATCAGAAATAAAGCACTGTATGAATACATTTCTTTTTCATGTCCCAAATCAAAGATGCTTCTTTAATTTGTCTCCTTTCTTAGAACAAATAGAAGTTAATGAGTACGATCAGTCTGAACATTAAGGCACAGACAGTCTCACACAGGGCATCTCACACCTTAAATGCATTATCTGGACCGACATGGCATCAATTGTTAAAGTTCATTTGAGAAAGTAACTTTAGAAAAGTTTTGCGATTTACATATGAAAGAACTGAAACCAACATGTTCATTCTAAATGATGAGACTTAAACAATCCAGGTCTTTTTCAATACATAATTTCAGTTACATCACACTGTAATTTTGCTATAAGTTTTGTGACTTATAATCTGTTACTCCACAGCTACGTGATGAAGGAGCGGCGCTCCAAAAGCTCATGCTTCCAAATAGACCTGTTGGAGTATAACCTGGTGTTGTGTGATTTTTAAATTTGGACAAATCTGTTGAAATTCTTTGAAGAGGTAATGAACAATTTAAATTAAAGAAAGCCATGGGCACGATCTATTTGGATTTCCAGAAGGCTTTGACAAGGTGTTGCACAAAACACTGCTCAAACAATTCTGGTTTGAAATAACAGTCAACAGTGTTCGGAGCAGGCAACATTGAGGAAGTGGGGAAACTGCAGAAAAACTTGGACAAAGAAGTGGGCAAAGAAGTGACAGATGGAATACAATGTGACAAAGTGTAAGGTTATACATTTTGGTAGAAAGAATAGAGATGCTGGTTGTTTTCTAAACAGGGAAATGTTTCAGAAATCTGAAGTGCAAAGGGACTTCAAACTAATTCAGGATTCAGGTTGAAATGCAAGATCAGTTGGTGGTTGGGATGGCAAATGCAATGTTGGCATTATTTCAAGTGGGCTATAAAACAAGGGCAGAAATATATTGCTGTCTAAGGCTCTGGGCAGACTGCATTTAGATTTTAATAATACGTTTTGGGTCCTGTATTTAAGGAAAAATGTGCTGGCATTGGAGGGGGTCCAGAGAGGATTTATAAGAATGACCCCGGGGACAAAGGGCTTGTCATTTGAGGTGTTGTCGAGGGTGCTGGGTCTGTATTCAGTGCAGTTTAGAAAGATGAGGGGAATCTGATTGAAACAAACAGGATACTGAGACGCCTGGATAGAGTGGATATGGAGAAGTTGCTTCCACTAGGAGAGACTAGGACCCAGGGACACAGCGTCAGGAACGACCATTTAGAACTGAGATGAAGAAGCTTAGAGGTTGGTTAATCTGTGGAATTCATTACTACAGGGAGCTGTGGAGGCCAAGTCATTAAGTGTATTTAAGACAGAGATAGATACATTCTTGATTAGTAAGGGAATCAAAAGTTACATCGAGAAGGCAGGACAATGGGGTTCAACAATGACTAAATGGTGGACCAGACTCGATAGGCTGAAAGACCTAAATTGCTGCAGTATCTTAATAGTCTTCTGGTATCAGTATTTGACATTTCCAGTCTTTGGAAAAAGACTCTTGACTAACCATCTTATCTACTCCTCTCAATTTTATATAGTTCTATCAAATTATTCCTCAGCCTCCGATACTCCAGCAAAAATTATCCAAGTTTGTTCAACTTCTCCTTAGAGCTTATACACTACAATCCAGGCAATGTCCTGGTGAAATTTTTTTTGCACCTTCTCCATCTCTACGACTCTATGTGACAATACTATGGCTTGAAGAGATGTATTTTGTCCTTTTCTTAAAAAAAGGAAAGTTGATACACAGGTACAAAGCAGTCTGCTCCAAAGCCAATAAAATAAACATCATGTGAGGCCTTGGACTTCATTTTAAAAAAAGGTTTGGACAAGAGAAGCAGCCTGATGGGTGGAGTCAAGCACCCGCAGAACCAGGAATATTTTTCAGTTTAAGCCTTCATTAGAAGTTGCTGAGACCTTGAAGCTACGGAAGCTCTTATTCGCCTCTCTGTTACAGCCAGAAGCCGGAATTCTCTTCCTGTTGCTAAAATTGCATGAGACAATATTTTACTGACTTTGTTTTTCCCGAGGTCTTTATTGATGTTACTATATTGGAACAATTAATATATATATTTTTTGGTTAAGCATTTCAATTGTCACAATTAAGCCAATTATTTTCTTTTCTTTTTATTTTTTCTGTATTGTTATTACAGAGCATGGATAAAGTGCGTTTTGTTTCAAGCCTGGTAGTTTGACCAATCGAATTGCATTCGGAACACAGCATCTTATGCTTACTTTTAAAATAAAAAAAAATGTAGGGACTAGACTATCTTCTTAATATATTTTGAGGGGGTTTGATCTGGTCCATAAGATCTATGACAGCCTTCCTATATAGCAATGACCCCCAGAATTGCACAGAATTCTCCAAATGAACTGTTTAGGATTATACTCACTGAAGCTCACAAGAGTGAAAGGGATGAGATTGTGTGAAATATAGAACTTTATAGATTGTTCAAAGATTGAAAAAAAACAGAAATAAGTGTCTGGAATAAGCTATTAAGGGACAAAGAAAAGCTTATACAAGAATTGAAAGCAAGAATATTGCGTACAATTCCGATCTCCTTCCTATTGGAAGGGTGTTGTGAAACTTGAAAGGGTTCAGAAAAGATTTACAAAAATGTTGTCAGGGTTGGAGGATTTCAGCTATAGGGAGAGGTTGAATAGGCTGGGGCTGTTTTCCCTGGAGTGTTGGAGGCTGAGGGGTGACCTTATAGAGGTTTATAAAATCATGAGAGGCATGGATAGGATAAATAGACAAAGTCTTTCCCTGGGGTGAGAGAGTCCAGAACTAGAGGGCATAGGTTTAGGGCGAGAGGGGAAAGATATAAAAGAGACCTAAGGGGTAACTTTTCCACTCAGAAGGTGGTACATGTATGGAATGAGCTGCCAGAGAAAATGCATAAAAACATGGACTGCGGATGCTGGAAACCAGATTCTAGATTAGAGTGGTGCTGGAAAAGCACAGCAGTTCAGGCAGCATCTGAGAAGCAGGAAAATCGCGTTTCGGTCAAAAGCCGTTCATTCATCAGGAATAGAGGCAGAGTGCCTGCAGGGTGGAGAGATAAATGAGAGGAGGGTGGGGAGAAAGTAGCACAGAGTACAATAGGTGAATGGGGGTGGGGATGGAGGTGATAGATCAGGGAGGAGGGTGGAGTGGATAGGTGGAAAGGAAGATAGGCAGGTCGGACAAGTCATGGGGACAGTGCTGAGCTAGAAGTTTGGAACTGGGGTGAGGTGGGGGAAGGGGAAATGAGGAAACTGGTAAAGAGCTTCAGGGCAGAGGAGATGTTCTGGGAGTTGCATTGGGAGAGGGACTCCCACTGGTTTCCAGCATCTGTAGTCCTTGTTTTTACCTAGTTGATTGTAACCTTCCTGCGAATTCTCTTGCAAGGATGCCTGCCTTGAAGAAGGTTTCCTCCTCTCTCTACAAGAACCTCAGCGAGTCCCTCTCCCACTGCAACTCCCAGGTCATCTCCTCTGTCCTGAAGCTCTTCATCAGTTTCCTCATTTCGCCTTCCCCCACCTCACCCCAGTTCCAAACTTCCAGCTCAGCACTGTCCCCATGACTTGTCCTATCTTCCTTTCCACCTATCCACTCCACCCTGATCTATCACCTCCATTCACCTACTGTACTCTATGCTACTTTCTCCCCACCCACCTCTCCACCCTGCAGGCACTGCCTCTATTCCTGATGAATGAAGGGCTTTTGCCCGAAATGTCAATTTTCCTGCTCCTTGGATGCTGCCTGAACTGCTGTGCTTTTCCAGCACCACTCTAATCTTGAACCTGCCAGAGGAAGTGGTGGAGGCTGGTGCAATTGCAACATTTAAAAGGCACCTGGATGGGTATATGAATGGGAAGGGTTTGGAGGGATATGGACCAGCTGCTGGCAGGTGGGACTAGATTGGGTTGGGATAACTGGTCGCCATGGTCGAGTTGGACCAAAGGGTCTGGTTCTATGTTGTACATCTCTGTCTCTAAGTGAGTTTGCGGCTTAGCATGCTTACTTTAAGGGTCTTATTTTGGTTACTATATGCAATAAAATTTAAATCATTCAAATTAAAGCTTACTCGTGGTGATTTGCCCACAACAGAAATCTCATAGAAACCCATAAAAGTCTAACAGGATTAGACCTCAGATTAATGAGATCAAAGAATAAGGAGGTGAAATGCGCTATGAATTAGATGACTAATCTTCATCATAATGAATGGTGATGAAGGCTCAAATCGCTCACTCCTGCATCTATCATCTATGTTTCCATGATTTAGCTTGAAAATAGACTAGATAGGCTGGTGTTGTTTTCCTTTGAGTGAAAATGGTGTAGGTAGATATATAAAGGACTGAGATGTACAAAGTTCTGAGGGGCATAGACTGAAGAGGTAGGGTGAAAGTCAATAACCAGGGTCATAATTTTAAAATAAGCAGCAGGATTTTAGAGGGAATTTGAGAATTTTATTTTCACCCAGTGGGTTGTGGGTATCAGGAACCCATTTCTGAAAAGGATTACAGAGGCAGGAAACCTCAAGACACTTAAGAACTATTCAGGAGAATATTTGAAATGTCATGGCACACAAAGCTATGGGCCACGTGCTAGAAAATGTGATTAGAATACATGGTTGCTTGATGATCAGCATGGGCTGAACAGCCTCACTGTGCAATGCAAAACCACTGTGAGTCTATTGAGTCGTCTACAGAATCCCCTGACCAAAGCTGAACTGTAAGACCACAACTACTTCCAGCTCGAAGGACAAAGACAATAGATACAGGGGAACATCACTCCCTGCTGGCTTCCCTCCAAGCCACTCACCACCCTGGCTTGGAAATATACAGCTATTCCCTTAGTGTTGCTGGGTCAAAGTTCTGAAATTCCCTCTCCATGGGCATTGTGCATCAATCTATAGCATGTGGACTCCAGCGGTTCAAGAATGCAGCTTATGGGTATGTTCTCAAGGGTGACTAAGAACAGGCAATAAATGCTGGCCCAGGCAGTGAAACACACATACATGAATGAATAAAAACGACAGAATAAATTATAAGAAAATTAGAGCATTTAAAAAAGGAAGTATATTAGTCAATTATGACATTTTATTCTGTGTAGAACTATGCTAAACTTAATTCAGGGTTATTAGAAAGGAATGAGGAAAGATATGGCTGTAATGGACCAGGAAAGAAGTTCAGCAGAAAAGACAGTTGAAGAAAAATGGCAGACATTTAACAAAATGATTCATGACTCACAACAAAGAATTAGCCCAGTGAGAAAAGATTCCTAAAGGGGAATAAACCAACCTGATTAATGAAGGAAATTAATGATAACACCAATTTGATATAATAAAGTATACAACATTGCCAATGTTAGTGGTGAGCAAGAGGATTGGGAAAGTTTCAAATATCAACAAGTGATGACAAAGAGGGAGAAAATAAACTTTGAGGTGAACTAACAAGTAACAAAATTGACAGCAAGAGCTTCTTCAAACATATGAAAAGAAAGAGAGGCACCAAAGTGAACATAAGCCATTAAATAATGTGGGTGGGTAATTAATAGGGAAGCAGGAAATTGCAGAAGAGTTGAATAAATCTTGCAGTAGCATAATACAAATTCCAAAAATACTAATTATTCAAGGAAATAAATACAATGACTATTACTAGAGAAAAGTACTTGGGGAACTACCAGGGCTAAAGGCCAAGAAAGTACCATGGACCTGATGGGGGTGTATCTCTATAGTAGTTACAGAGATGAAAGATTACGATGCGTGCATCCAGTGAGAATTCTCAGATTCTGAATAACTCCTCGAAGATTGGAAAACTGTCAATGTAACATCCTTATATGAAAAAGGGAATAAGAGAAAAAGAGGTTTTATAAAAAGGAAAATATAAAGTTAGATTGTTTAACCTTTATCATTGGGGAAAAAAAGCCTTTTTTAAATAAAGGTTAAAAAACAGAACATTTAGAACTACATACTATAATGAAGAAGATTGCCTGAAAGGAAAGTCATGCTAACAAATTTATTCGAAATCTTTGAGGAAATAGCAAGCAGGATAGGTGAAGGGGAAGCTGTGGATGTAATAGATTCATTGCCAGAAGGCAACTGATTGGGCACCACACATTAGGTTACTTAATAAGCGCAAGAGGCCAAGGTGCAGCATATTAGCATGGATAGAGGATTGCCCAAGGAGGGAGGGAGGGAGGGAGTGAGTGAGTGAGTGAGTGAGTGAGGGAGGGAGGGAGGGAGTGAGGGAGTGAGTGAGTGAGTGTGTGAGTGGTGTAGTGTGGTGGGGGAGTGGGTGAATGTGTGGGCGGGTGTCAGTCATGTATATTTTCAGGATGGTATCCTATAACTAGTGCTATATAACAGAAATCAGTGCTGGGGAAAGAATTATTAACAATAATTATTGACTTGAATGAGGGAAGTGAATGTACCATCGCCACACTTTGGCATGTCACAAAAATAGTTGAAGAGTGTGGTGCTGGAAAAGCACAGCCGATCAGGCAGCATCTGAGGAGCATGAGAGTCGATGTTCTGAGCATAAGCTCTTCATCAGGATTTTCCTACTCCTCCAATGCTGCCTGACAGGCTGTGCTTTTATAGCACCACACTCTTCGACTCTGATCTCCAGCATTTGCAGTCCTCACTTTCTCCTATGTCACAAAAATAGGTGGGAAGGCAAACAGGGAAAGTAACACAGAGTCTACAGAGGGATATAGCAGGTTGAGTGAGTGGACCAAAACTTGGCAGATAGATATAATGTGGAAGATGTGAAGTTATGCAATCGGTAGAAAGTTTAAAGGATCTGAAATTAAATGGAGAAAGACAGCAGGTAAGCATCAACACAGATTTCAGGATCCTTGTGTCTATATCACAGAAAGCTAGCATCCAAGTTTACTGGGTAACAGGGAAGGACATTCAATGGCACATTGGCTTTCATTTCAAAGGGAATGGCTTATGTTAATAAAAAGTTTTGATTAAACTTTATATGACACTTCTTTTACAATATCTACAATACTGTTAACAGTTTTTGTCCCCCTATCTAAGGTGAGATTTGCTGACACTGGAGGCTGTCCAGAGAGGATTCAACAGGTTGAGCAGGCTAGGTTTGTACTCATTGGCATTTAGAAGAATAAGCAGTGACACAGAAACATAGAAAATAGGATGAGGAGTCGGTCATTTGGCCCTTTGAACTTGCTCCACCACTCCACATGATCATGGCTGATCATTCACCATATTATTCTGTGCCTGCTTTCTCCCCATACCCTTTGATCCCTTTTGCCCAAAGAACTATATTTAATTCCTTCTTGAAAACATTTAATGCTTTCACTTCAATCACCTTCTGTGGCAGAGAATCCCATAGGCTTATCACTTTCTGGGTGGAAAAATAGCCCATCCTGTATTCTTAGATCCATGGTTTCAAACTCCCTAATCATTGGGACCATCTTCCTACATTTACCCTCTCTAACCCTGCTAGAATTTTATAGGTTTCCCCTGAGACTCCCCCATCATTCTTCAAGACTCCGATGAATGAGTCCTAACCGATCCAGTGTCGCTTCATATATCAGTCCTGCCAATCCGGGAATCAGTCATGTAAACTTTTCATAGCCAGAAGATCCTTCCTCAGACCATAATTGTACACAATATCTAAATGTGGTCACATTTGGCACTGTACAATTGTAGCAAGACATCCCTACTCCCGTACTCGAATCCTCTTGCTGTGAAGGCCAAATTGCTAGTTGGTATTCTTCACCCCATGCTGCACCTGCCATTTATTATCCTTGGACTGGTGTACAAGGATACCCAGAGTTTGTTACATTTCCCCCTTTTCCAATCTATCATCTATGGATAGGACTGCCTTCCTATTTTTGCTATAATCACTATCAGGAAGCTTCACCCATCAGCCAAGTGGGGAGTATTCCATTACACTCCTCACTTGTGCCTTGCAGATGATGGACAGGCTTTGGGAAGTAAGGAGGTGAGTTATTAGCATTCCTCGCCTCTGACCTGCTCTTGTAGCCACTATGATTATGTGGCAAGTCCAGTTAAGTTCCTGGTTAATGGTAACTCTAAGGATGTTGGTGGTAACCCTAAGGAACTTCAGTGATGCGACAAGATCTGCTGGGTTTCTCCAGTATTTTCAGTGTTTGTTTCAGTTTTCCAGTATGTGCAGTATTTGCTTTTATAGCATCAAACTAAGGGTAGTTTAAGGCGCAATTAATGCTTTCTGAGAAGTAACACATCAAAAGGTCAGAAGTGAAGACAGATGGTGCAGTGAGTGAGTCTAAATGGGCTACTGAGCTTAGTGAGTGAACCTGTCATCCAGTGGAGTGGACGGATTCTCAGTTCAGGTTGACTGATAAAACTGCAATGACTGGGGACTGGTTTGGAATAAGAGTTAAATTATGGAATTACAATGCAGAAAATAGTTTACATATGTCTCTTCCCAGCTTACCTTAGCCTTCCTATTGTGCTATCCAACTTCCAAATAGAGGTAGTTAAGCGACTCTTGGATAGGCACGTGGAAGTTATCACAATGAAGGTTATGTAGGTTAGTCTGATCTTAGTAGGATAAAACGCTGACACAACATCAAGGGCCGAAGGGTCTGTACTGTGCTGAACTGTTCTATGTTTTCTATTAAATGTATCCATATTATTCACCTCAACCACTCCACTGGACAGCAAGTTCCACCCCACTCAAAATTATTACAGTAGAATATAATTCATCCCATTGTGTCTGCACTAACTCTCCAACTGGCCATTTCACATAACAACATTCTCCTGTCTTCTCTCCATAACCCAGCACATTTCTTCCTTTTCAAATAACAACCTTTTTTTAAAATACCTTGACTGAACCTGAGTCTAACACATTTTTGTCATTTATAGAAATATTTGCTTGTGAATATAGGAGGAATGGTTAGTAAGTTTGGCGATGACCAGAAAATTGGTGGTGTAATGGACAAGAGGAAGTTTATCTTAGAGTACAATGGGACATTGATCAGATGGGCTAGTGGCTTGAGGAGTGGCAGATGAAGTTTAATTTAGATAAATATAAGGTGATGCATTTTGGTCCGGCAAATCAGGGCAGGACATTTATACTTAGTGGTTGGGTCCTGGGGAGTGTTGCAGAACTAAGGGACCTTGGGGTGCAGGCTCATATTCTTTGAAGGTGGAGTCATAGGTAGACAGGGTAGTGAAGAAGGTGCTTGGTATGTTTGCCTATGTTGGTCGGTGCATTGAGTAGAGCAGCTGGAATATAATGCTACATCTGTACAGGACATTAGTTAGGCTGCTTTAGGAATACTGCATTCAATTCTGGTCTCCCTGCTATAGAAAATATATTGTTAAACTTGAGATGGTGCAGAAAAGACTTATAAGAACGTTGCCAGGGTTGGAGGAACTGAGCTAGAAGGAGAGGCTGAATAGGCTGGGGCAATTTTGCCTGGAGCATCAGAGCCTGAGGGGTGACTTTATAGGGATATATAAAACCATGAATGGCATGGATAAGGTGAATAGCCAAGGTTTTATTTACCCAGGGTAGGGTAATCCAAAATTATAGGGCATAGGTTTAAGGTGAGCGGGACAAGATGTAAAAGGGACCTAATGGATAACTTTTTCATGCAAAGGGTGCTGCATGTATGCGGTTACAATTACAACACTTAAGCGCTATCTGGATGGGGATATGAATAGAAAGGGTTTGTAGGGATAAGGGCCAAATGCTGGCAAATGGGATTAGATTAATTTAGGATAGCTGGATAGCATGGACAAGTTGCACCGAAGGGTCTGTTTCCATGCTTAACAACTCTGACTCAATGATTCAGGGTTAAGAAGATTTAATGTGCTCTAAAGTTATAGCTGACAAAGTAGTAGTAAATCCCATGCATCCTTGAGTTTCTTAACTGGTCCCCTCCAAATTTTGGGGTTCTATCAATAATTGAAACAAATATTGAAGTAAACAGACAACAAAAGTAGGCAACTCACCAGATTTCACAGGCTCCTGTTGCCTTGGCAGCCCAAGGGAGATGGAACCCACTGTATTTTTCACAGTTTCTTGGTTATAAGCTACTTGGTTGTGAGGGGCTAGGTATGTGCCAGAAGAAACCTTAAATGGAAAAAGGAAAATTTTGTTCAAACTTGCATATTTCCTTCATCTCTCAGTTCTGCCCAGACTTTTGTTTTGGAGGAATGTTAAGTTCAATAAGTATTTAAACTTAATGAATTGTGGCTCACCATTCCAGCCCAACAAACTATCCCATTGATTTTTAAAAAAACCTGATAATTCTATTCTTAACAATTACCCATTCAATTGCAGACATTACTCAATGAAGGTAAGGAAAGAAAACACCATTTTGTGTCGATTTCAGAATCTGAATTTCTAAACGTTGTGTTTTACACTAGTGTTAATATTCCTCAGTTTCAAATGATACATCTAGTGGAGCAGCAGAGGAAGTCTGCTACAGCCTGTTACTATTAAGCCCCATTACGATGCACATTAAAAACCCCATTAATTCAATGTTTGTGTTGTCATTCCTGTGAAAGTTGGAGTGAGGTACCAGCATTCATGTGCTTTGCCTTTTGGGTGATTTTATCTTTACACAACAGAGTTTAGCTTTGGGGATGATTTCATCCTTGAGAATGAGCAATTCTTTAACCAAGTTCAGTTAGTGTATACATACCACTGGCACAAGCTATGAATATGCACCTGGTGAAATGCTTTCAGAAAATCGCTCTACACTGGGATTGACATCATCTTCCTGTGGAAAAAAAGTTATCCGACAAAACAGCATCTACAACAAGACAGTGCCCTAATTACAATCCAGTTGGAGCTTTCGGGGAGGTGTCTCATCAGTCCTTACCCACCTCACTGCCTGGATTCACAAAATACATAGAACCACAAACACAATTACAGAAATCAAAGGAAGTAACTGGAGGATCCATACCTGTAACAGAGTCTGGCTGACTGCTGCTCCCATGTACTGCTGTAATTAACGTAAATACATTCACACATGGCTACAAACTGCCGCTCAAACCCATATATTGTTACAATTTAATGAAAATATTTTCTTTTAAACATTAAATTCCCAGTAGTTAAATACATATAGATTTTAGAAAGTGATAATCCTGCATAATTGAACAAGCCCTTTGTTAAAAAGTGGGATCCAGATACACATTCTCTCAGCAGATCACAGACACTCAACATCATCAGGAAACTGATACATATATTTAGATTCAGAAAACAAAAGTAACATTTAATCTGTTGAGATCTTGCAACTCAAAGCACATGAGCCACAGCATTCTACTCAGTTCAGCGACTGCTCCAATCCTTGGCAGAGGTATTCCAAGTAACCATATAACATGTAACTATACAACCAGTAGCCAAGGATTCACATACAAGTGGATGGCATCGAGTCTTGCATCACTGCTCCAATATCAGTAGACTGACTCAATGGTTTTCTGCTGCACTAACCTGTAGAGAGACAGTTAGACTCAGTCCCAAACTATCTGACTGTTCTACAACCTCTCCTGTGGCTGCTTCCCTCAACAACAAGTATACCATTTTGGATACTGTTGTGGGGGATGACTTACTAGGGGTAAGCCATGAGGTACAGGTCTCTGGCACAGAGTCTGTCTCTGTTGCTTAAAAGGCAAGAGGGACAGAGCATTAGTCATTGGGGACTCTATAGTTGGGGGGACAGAAATGAGGTTCTGTGGGAACGAGAGACACTTATGGTTGGTGCGTTGCCTCCCAGGTGCCAGGGTTTGCAATGTCATGGATTGTGCTTTTGGGATCCTTGAGGGGAAGGGGGAGCAGCTCCAAGTCATGGTCCACATAGGCACTAATGACATAGGTGGGAAAAGGGATGGGGATTTAAGGCAGAAATTCAGGAAGGTAGGGTGGAAGCTTCAAACTAGAACAGAGTTATTCCCTCGAGGAATATGCGAGAGAAAGGTGTTGATCACGTGGTTACAGGGATGGTTTCAGATACCTGGCTTAATGGGGCTAACTTTGAGGGAGGTGGGATCTCTACATACATGATGGTTTACACCTGAACCAGAGGAGTAACAATGTCCTGGTGGTGGTTGAGGGGGGGGGGGGGGGGGGGGGGGTGGTCTCTGGGTGGGTTTAAACTAATTCAGTACAGGGCTGGGAACCTACATTGTAGTTTGAGTAGACAGGAGGTTGAGATCAGAAATATGGTTTCAAGGTCACAAGAGGGCCATTGATAAGCAGGAAGGTGGTTTGAAGTGTGTCTACTTCAACACCCGGAGCATCTGGAATAAGGTGGGTGAATTTGCAGCATGGGTTTATACTTGGGACTCAATGTTGTAGCCATTTCAGAGTATAGTGCAGGGGTAGGAATGGTTTTTGCAGGTTCCAGGATTTAGATGTTTCAGCAAGAACAGAGAAGATCATAAAAAAAGGGGGAAATGTGACATTCTTAGTCAAGGACAGTATTAGGGGGCTGCAGAAAGGATGTTTGAGGACTCGTCTACTGAGGTAGTATGAGCTGAGGTTAGAAACAGGAAAGGAGAGGTCATCCTGTTGGGAGTTTTTTTTTTACAGGCCTCTGAATAGTTCCAGAGATATAGAGGAAAGGATAGCAAAGATTATTCTGGATAGGCGCGAGGATAAAAGGGTAGTTGTTATAGGGGACTTTAACTTCCCAAGTATTGACCGGAAATACGATAGCTTGATTACTTTAAATGTGTCAGTTTTTGTCAAATGAATGCAGGAGGGTTTCCTGACAGTATGTCGACTGACCAACAAGGGACACGGCCGCATTGGATTTGGTACTGGGGAATGAACCTGGCCAGGAGATAGATTTAGAGGTAGGTGAGCACTTTGGTGATAGTGACCACAATTCTGTTATAAAGAACAAAGAACGTTGCAATGCAGGAACAGGCCCTTCAGCCCTCCAAGCCTGCACTGATCCAGATCCTCTATCTAAATCTGCCGTCTATTTTCTAAGGACCTGGATCCCTTTGCTCCCTGCCCATTTATATATCTGTCCAGATATATCTTAAATGACGTTATCGATCCCGCCCCTACCACTTCTGCTAGCAAAGCAATCCAGAGAACAGATTGCTTCGACGTAAAGAACTTTCCATGTATATCTCCCCTACACTTTTCCCCTCACCTTGAACTCATGCCCCTAGTAATTGAGTCCTCCACTCTGGGGAAAAAGCTTTTTGCTATCCACCCTGTCTACACCTCTCATGATTTTGTAGGTCTCAACTAGGTCTGCCCTCAACCCCTTCTTTCCAATGAAAATAATCCTAATCGACTCAACCTCTCCTCATAGCTAGCATCCTCCATACCAGGCAATATCCCGGTGAATGTCCTCTGTGCCCTCTTCAAAACACCCACATCCTTTTGGTCATGTGGTGACCAGAACTGTACGCACCATTCCAAATGTGGCCAAACCAAAGTTTTACACAATTGTCATATGACCTGCCAATTCTTGTACTCAATATCCCTTCAGGGAACAATGGACGTGAAAACCAAGCTCTCTCTGGACATCATTTTGCCCCATGACTTTTCCATTTATTGTATAGTTTGCTCTGGAATTGCATCTTCCAAAATGCATCACCTCACATTTGTCTGAATTGAATTTATTGTCACATGTACGGAGGCACAGTGAAAAGCTTTGACTTGCAGCAATACAGGCAGGAGCATAGATGGTAAATAATAAGTAAACAGTGGCAAAAACAAAAACACAAGTACAGGCGAATGCTAAGGGTTTGTGAGTCCATTCAGTATTCTAACAACAGTAGGTTAGAAACTGTTATGAAACCGGCTGGTGTGTGTGTTCAGGCTTCTGTACCATCTCCCCGATGGTAGAGGTTCAGAAAAACGTTGCTAGGTTGGGATGGATCTTTGAGAATGTTGGCAGCCTTTCCTTGACAGCAGGCCTGGTAGATGGATTCTATCGATGGGAAATTAGCCGTTGTGATCGTCCGGGACAGTTCACCACTGTGTAACCATCTTCGATCTTGAATGGTACAGTTGCATACCAGGTAGTGATATATCCAGACAGAATGTTCTCGATGGCGCACCTATAAAAGTTGGCAAGGATATTCGCTGTCATGCCAAATTTCCTCAGCTGCCTGAGGAACAGGATACGTTGTTGGGCCTTTGTAACGAGTGCGTCCACATGAAGAGTCAATGAAAGCTTGTTGTGGATGACCACTCCCTGGAGCTTGACACTCTCCACTCGGTCCACCTCTGTGCTGTTAATGTGTATACCGCCAAAAGTCAGTAATGAGTTCCATGGTTTTTCTAGCACTGAGAGCTAGACCACTTATCCAGGTCTTCCACCTCCCATCTGTAGTCTGTTTCGTCGCCATCTGAGATTCGACTGACTATGGTGGTATCATCAGCGAACTTGTAATGGCAGTCATGGGTATACAGTGAGTACAGTGTGGGGCTGAGTACGCACCCCTGGGGGGCTCCAGTGTTGAGTGTTAGTGATGATGCAATATTGTCCCCAACTGTAGCCTGTGGGTCAGGAAACTGAAGATCAGGTTGCAGAGACGGGGCTTAGTCCGAGATCACTAAGTTTAGTAACCAGTCTCGAGGGGATAATAGTGTTGAAGGCTGTACTGTAGTCAACAAATAGGATTCTTAATTAGCTTTCTTCATGTTCTAGGGAGGAGTGAAGGGCAAGTGATATGGCATCTGACATGAATCTTTTGCTTCACTAGGCAAACTGGAGTGGGTCAAGAGTAGTGGGGAGGCTGGAGTTGATTAAGTCCTGCTGAAGGGCTCCGGTCCGAAGTGTTGACTTTCCTGCTCCTTGGATGCTGCCTGACCTGCTGTGCTTTTCCAGGACCACTCTAAGCTTGACAGGAGTTGATTAATGCCATGACCAGCCTTTCAAAGCACTTCATGACCACCGAAGTTAGGGCTGCTGGGCGGTAGTTATTGAGACATGCTGCATGAGCCTTCTTAGGGACGATGTTGGCCTCTTGAAACAGGCACCGACAGTGGCCTGCTGCAGGGAGAGGTTGAAGATGTCCGAGAAGACCTCTGCCAGTTGATCTGCACATGTTCTGAGTGAACTCTATCTGCCATTTCTCTGTCCAACTCTCCAATCTATCTATATTCTGCTGTATTCTCCGATAGTCCCCTTCACTATCTGCTACTCCAACAATTTTAGGGTCATCTGCAAACTTGCTAATGAGGCAACCTACACCTTCCTCCAAATCATTTATATATATCACAAACAACAGTAGTCGCAGCACGAGACACCACTGGTCACAGGTCTCCATTTTGAGAAGCTCCCTTCCACTAATACTCTGGCCCCTGTTGTCCAACCAGTTCTCTATCCATCTAGCGAGAACACCCTGGACCCCAATGCAACTTCATCTTCTTCATCAGCCTACCATGGGGAACTTTATCAAACGCTTTACTAAATCCATGTACATGACATCTACAGCCCTTCCCTCATGAATCAACTTTGCCACCTCTTCAAAGAATTCGATTAGGTTGGTAAGACATGACCTTCCCTGCACAAAACCATGCTGCCTATCTCGGATAAGACCATTTTCTTGCAATTGGGTATATATCCTATCCCTTAGTATCTTCGCCAGTAGTTTCTCTACCACTGATGTCAGGCTCACAGGTGCAATTACCTGGATTATCCCTGCTACCCTTCTTAAACAAGGGGACATAATGAGCAATCATGAGCATAATGCTGCAACCTCCACCATTTTCAAGGATACTGCAAAGATATCTGTTAAGGTGCCAGCTATTTCCTCTCTTACTTCCCTCAGTAACCTGGGATAGATCCCATCCGGCCTATTATGTTTACTTTAGCGATGGAAAGAAATAGATATATACCACAGGGCAAGGGTTATAGCTGGGGGAAAGGCAATTATAATGAGATTAGGTAAAATTTGGGATGCACAGGATGGGAAAGGAAGCCGAAGGGGATGAGCACAATTGAAATGTGGAGCTTATTCAAGGAACAGTCATTGTGTGTCCTTGACAAGTATGTACCGGTCTGGCAGGACAGAAGTGGTCGAGCGAGGGAGCTGCAGTTTAGTCAAGAAGTTGAATCTCTTGTCAGGAGGAAGATGGCGGCTTACGTTAGGATGAGACATGAAGGCTCAGTCAGGGCGCTTGAGAGTTACAAACTAGACAGGAGAGACCTAAAAAGAGAACTAAGAGCCAGAAGGGGACATGAGAAGTCATTGGCAGATAGGATCAAGGTAAAAGCCTAAAGCTTTCTATAGGTATATCAGGAATAAAAGAATGACTAGAGTAAGATTATGGCCAATTAAGGACAGTAATGGAACGTTGTGTATGGAGTCCAAGGAGAAAGGAGAGGCGCTAAATAAATATTTTTCATCAGTACTCACACTAGTAAAAGACAATGCTGTCAAGGAGAAACTGAAATACAGGCTATTAGACTACATGGGATTGAGGTTCACAAGGTGGAGGTATTAGTAATTCTGGAAAATGTGAAAATAAATAAGTCCCCTGGACCAGATGGGATTTATCCTAGAATTCTCCAGGAAGTCAGGAAGGAGATTGCAGTGCCTTTGGCTTTGATCTTTATGTCATCACTGTCTACAGGAATAGTGCCAGAAGACTAGAGGATGGCAAATGTTGTTCCCTTATTTAAGAGGGGTAGATACAACCCTGGAAATTATAGATCAGTGAGCCTTACTTAGGTTGTGGGTAAAGTATTGGAAAAGGTTATAATAGATAGGATTTATAATCATCTAGAGAGGAATACACTGAATAGGGATAGTCAACACAGCTATGTGATGGGTAGGTCGTGCCTTATTTATTGAGTTTTTTGAGAAGGTGACCAAACAGGTGGATGAGGGTACAGTAATTGATGTGGTGTATATGGATTTCAGTAAGGTGTTTGATAAGGTTCCCCATAGTAGGCTACTGCACAATATACGGAGGCATGGGATTGAGACTGATTTAGTGGTTTGGTTCAGAAGTTGGCTAACTGGAAGAAGAATGAGGGTGATGGTTGATGGGAAATATTCATCCTGGAATTCAGTCACTAGTGGTGTACTACAAGGATCTCTTTTGGGGCCACTGCTGTTTGTCATTTTTATAAATTACCTTGAAGAGGGCATAGAAGGATGGGTTAGTAAATTTGCAGATGACACTAAGGTCAGTGGAGTTGTAGATAGTGTCGAAGAATGTTGCAGGCTACAGAGGGATATAGTTAAGCTGCAGAGCTAGG
Organism: Hemiscyllium ocellatum; assembly: GCF_020745735.1. Classification (NCBI taxonomy): domain Eukaryota; kingdom Metazoa; phylum Chordata; class Chondrichthyes; order Orectolobiformes; family Hemiscylliidae; genus Hemiscyllium; species Hemiscyllium ocellatum. The sequence goes on along the minus strand of NC_083431.1, from coordinate 1,216,400 downwards.
CTGAGAAGTGGCAATTGGAGTTTAATGCAGAACAGCGTGAGATGAATCACTTTGGAACGAGCAATAGGAATAAAGAGTACTGGGCTAATGATAAGATTCTTGGCAGTTTAGATGAGCAAAGAAATCTCGGTATCCATGCAAATAGATTCCTGAAAGGTTGTTAAAGAAGACATATGACGTACCAGCATTTATTGGTAGAGATTGAGTTTCAGAGCCACGAGGTCATGCTGCAGCTGTACAAAGCTCTGGTGCGGTCACACTTGGGGTATTGCATACAGTTCTGGTCACCACATTATAGGAAGGATGTGGAAGCTGCAGAAAGGGTGCAGAGGAGGTTCACATGGATGTTGCCTGGTATGGATGGAAGATCTTATGAGAAAAGGCTGAGGGACTTGAGCTATTTTTGTTCGAGAGAAAGTTGAGAAGTGACTTAACTGAGACATATAAGATGATCAGAGGGTTAGTTAGGGTGGTCAGTGAGAGTCTTTTTCCTCAGTTAGTGATGGCTTGCATCATTAGAGGGGACATAACTTTAAATTGAGGGGTGATAGATATAGGACAGATGTCAGAGATAGTTTCTTTACTCAGAGTAGTAGGGGCATGGAATGCACCGGTTGCAACAGTAGTAGACTCGCCAACTTTAAGAGCATTTAAATGGTCATTGGATAAACACACGGATGAAAATGGAATCGTGTAGGATCGATGGGCTTCAGATTCGTTCCACATGTGGGCACAACATCGAGTACTGAAGGACCTGTACTGCGCTGTAATGTTTTATGTTCCTTGTATCTAATACACTGCAATTCAATCAACATCCTGGCACAATATTTTTGCACCCTTTCCAAAAACTCCACATCTTTCTTATACTGTGGCAACCACAACTGCATGCAATGCTCCAAATGTTGCCAAACTGGAGTTTTATATAGATGCAACATAATTTACCACCTTTTACACCCAATTCCCCAAAGGATGAAGGGAAGCATGCTTTACGCCTTCTTTACCATCTTATCCACTTGTGTTGTCATTTTCAGGCAGTTAAGAACTCGCACCCCAAGATCGCTCTGTACTCCACTCAAACCACCAACAACTATTTTTTATGAAAATTATGGTATTGTAATGCATTGTGCTGACAAAACCCGAGGTTTCTTACTGATATCTAAACTCAGGCAGTTCCAAGAGATTGTATGGACAAAAATGCCTGACTACATAATCGTTACAACTAGTGAAGTGCAGTGCGCTTCACCAGTTGGCATGAATATGTGGTCAGGCATTGTTGCCTCATAGGAGATTGCTGGGGCCTTGACAAAGATCTTGGCATCCTCTTTAGCCACAGAAGACTGGAGAATAGTCAATGTTGTTCCTTTGCTAAGAAGGGCAACAGGGATAATCCAGGAAATTATAGGTCAGTGAGAAGGGACAGGATCTACTTGCGTTTGGAAAATAATATATATCAGATATAGTCAGTATGGCTTTGTGCAGAGAAGGACTTATCTCAAAGTTGCTTGAGTTTATCAAGGAAATGATGAAAATTGATTGATCAGGGTCAGGCAGTGGAAATTGTCTACATGGCCTTTACCAAAACATTTGACAAGGTCCTTCATTGTAGGCTGGTCCAGAGGATTAAGTCAAATGGGATCCATGGTGAGTTGATACGTTGGATACTAAACTGGCTTAGCTATAAAAGATGGAGGGTAGCTGTAGTTGGGTGTTTATCTGAACGGGGGTCTTTGACTAGTGGTGTTCCACAAGGATCAGTGCTGGTATCTCTGTTGTTTGAAAATCCAAATCATAAATGATCTGGATGAAAATATAAGTGTTTTGATTAATAAGATTGCAGGTGACACAAAAAACTGGAGGAGTTGTGGATAGTGAGGAAGGATATCAAAGGATACAGAATGATATAGATCAGTTGGAAATCTGGCTGGAGAAATGGCAGATGGAGTTTAATCTGGACAAGTGTGAGGTGATGCATTTTGAGAAGTGAAATGCAAGAGGAAACTCATGGAAGTCAGGATGGCGTGTATCTTGGGAGGGGAACCTGGTGTGATGTAACCATACATCCACTGTGCTTGTCCTTCTACAACAGAGAGATTTGGGTTTCCAAGATACTGTTGAAAGGAGGATGGGTGATTTGCTGCAAAGCATCTTCCATTGGAAGAAGAAAATGGCAGGACCTTTAAGAGTATTGACATAGAGTGATCTTGGGTTACAAGTCCATTGCTTCTTGAAATTGGCAACGCAAGTGGATAAGGTGGTAAAGCAGGTGTACAGAATGTTCGCCTTCATCAGTCAGGGCACTGAGCATTCAGGGAAGTGAGTGCCAGGGTAGCGCGTCCCGGGGAGGCCCGAGGGGAAGCGCGTCCCGGGGAGGCCCGAGGGGAAGCGCGTCCCGGGGAGGCCCGAGGGGAAGCGCGTCCCGGGGAGGCCCGAGGGGAAGCGCGTCCCGGGGAGGCCCGAGGGGAAGCGCGTCCCGGGGAGGCCCGAGGGGAAGCGCGTCCCGGGGAGGCGCAGGTGTACTGAGGCTTGGAGTGAAGCAGGACAGTTGTTGGACTGGGGCCGCAAGTGGCGGTCAGACCACGTGCTTGCTGAGCTGCTGCAATGTAATGCCCATTTGAAACTTTCACTTGACCATAATGTCAATCCTTTAACTATGTTATAACTATCTTATGATTTAATTTTTAAGACACTAAGTAATGATGTCTTTATTCTGCTTTTGTATCCAAGATTCTTACCTACTTGTACTAAAGGTGACGCCATTAGAGGCAACTACTGTAAAAGCTGGAGTACACATGACAATAAAGGGTATTCTATTCTAAACATTGATAAATCATGTTGCAGTTGCATAAATCTTTAGTTAGGCCACATTTAGAATAGTTTATAACATTCTGGTTGCTACAAAATGGGAAGGATGTGTAATCTTTGGAGAGGGTGCAGAAGATGCTTACCAGTATTTTTTTTAGATACAGTGTACAGAGGAACCTCAATTATCTGAATACCGATTATCTGAAGGAGATCCCAAGATCCCAATGGAAACATTACATCAACGATGTATTTCCAACATTCATCACATCTTTTGTTTACAGTGATTAAACAAGTTAAACAGGCACTGCTTAATCCAAATGACTGACTACCCGCGTCCTCTCTCTCTCTCTCCCCACACTTTCCCTGAAGTTCTACACAGCGGTGTAACCTAAACACACCCCTTCCCAAATAATCTCTCCAACATTGTCCTGTACAGGGCAAAGGTGGAACTTGTCAAAATGTTGCAGTAAAAAGTTGCGAGTGTGGCTCTGGCTGAGTGTGTGCGCGGGTGCACTATTTGATGCCTTACCCCACAAAGGCAATGTCAGCAGCATGGAGCCTTGCTGGTGTACAGTCCAGCTGCCCCGGAGAGGGGGAGGGGATCAGTGTTGGACGGGGTTTGGGGTGGGGAGAGTTGTTGCACAGGGTTGGGAATGGGGTCTGTGTTGGGGGTGGGGGAGTTCTTGCAAGGGGGTTGCCTGTGGGGGGAGCAGGAGGTGGTGTTGCTCGTGGATGGGGGCGGGAGTGGCGGGTGGGTTGAGATATTGCAAGGGGTTGGGGCATGGGGGGGTTGTTGCACAGCATTGGGGGCGGGGAGGCAGTGTTGGCGGGACAGGGACAGTGTTGCAAGCATTGGGGGCGGGGAGGCGGTGTTGGTGGGACAGGGACAGTGTTGCAAGCATTGGGGGCGGTGTTGGGGGCTGAGGGGCAGTGTTGCAAGCATTGGGGGCGGTGTTGCAAGCATTGGGGGCGGTATTGGGGGCTGAGGGGCGGTGTTGCAAGCATTGGGGGTGGGGAGGCGGTATTGGCGGGAGAGGGACAGTGTTGCAAGCATTGGGGGTGGTGTTGGGGGCTGAGGGACGATGTTGCAAGCATCGGAGGCGGTGTTGCAAGCATTGGGGGCGGGGTGGTGGTGTTGGGGGCGGGGGACGGTGTTGGGGGCGGGGTGGTGGTGTTGGGGGCGGGGTGGTGGTGTTGGCGGCAGAGCGACGGTGTTGGCGGCAGAGCGACGGTGTTGCAAGCATTGGCGACGGGGGGCGGTGTTGGGGGCGGGGGCGTGGTGTTGGGGGCAGAGGGATGGTGTTGCATGTGGGGGGGGCGGTGTTGCAAGCATTGGGGGTGGTGTTGGGGGCACAGGGACGGTGTTACAAGCATTGGGGGCACAGGGACGGTGTTGCAAGCATTGGTGGCGGGGGGGCGATGTTGGGGGCAAAGGGACAGTGTTGCAGGCGGGGGGGCGGTGTTGCAAGCATTGGGGGCAGTGTTGAGGGCACAGGGACGGTGTTGCAAGCATTGGGGGTGGTGTTGGCGACAGAGGGACGGTGTTGCAAACATTGGGGGCGGTGTTGGTACCAGGGGGGCAGTGTTGCACAGCATTGGGGGCGGGGAGTGGTATTGGGAGTGGGGGACGGTGTTGGACAGTGTTGGGGCAGGGTCTCACACACTGTGTGCTGTTGCAGTCTCCTGAACGGGGAGCAGACTTTAAAAATTCTGAGCCCCAGAGGAAAGGCATTTTATCGATTAACTGAACAATCGATTATCTGAATGAAATAGTGCCCGCTCATTATGTTTGGATAATTGAGGTTCCCCTCGATTGCTATAAAGGAGAGATTGGACAAACCCGGATTGTTTTCACTCGTGTCAGAGGCTGAGGGGTGACTGGAAGTAGTATATTAAATTATGAGAGACATGGATACAGTGGTTAGTTGGAGTCTTTTTCCCCAGGATGGAAATGTCAATTTCTAGGGGATATTGGTTTAAGGATCTAAGTTTGCTCACTGAGCTGGAAGGTTTGTTTTCAGACGTTTTGTCATCATACTAGGTATCATCATTAGCGAAACTCCAGTGAAGCGCTAGTTATAGAGTCATAAAGATGTACAGCATGGAAACAGACCCTTCGGTCTAACCCGTCCATGCCAACCAGATATCCCAATGCAATTTAGTTCCACTTGCCAACACTCAACCCATATCCCTCGAAACCCTTCCTATTTATATACCCACCCAAATGCCTTTTAAATGTTGTAATTGTACCAGCCTCCACCACATCCTCTGGCACCTCATTCCATACACATACCACCCTCTGTGTGAAAAGGTTGCCCCTTAGGTCTCTTTTATATCTTTCCTCTCTCACCCTAAACTTATGCCCTCTAGTTCTGGACTCCCCGACCCTAGGGAAAAGACTTTGTCTATTCATCCTATTCATGCCCCTCTTGATTTTATTAACCTCTATAAGGTCACCCCATAGCCTCCGAAACTCCAGGGAAATCAGCCCTAGCCTGATCAGCCTCTCCCTATAGCTTAAATTCTCCAACCTTGGCAACATCCTTGTAAACCTTTTCTGAACCCTTTCAAGTTTCACAACATCTTTCCCAGTTTTAAATATATATAGATACAGCACACTTCCTTAGGAGACCAAGTTGGATTTCCAATACTTGCCTGATGAACTGCACAAAAACATTACTATATGAAGTTAATCAAAAATGGAATTGCAATTTTTGTTCACTACAGTTTTGGTTTGTTAGCCCATCACTACCATAATGGTTTGGGATGGCTGAACTTCGGGAGGTCAGACCAAACAAGGGATATATTTCCAAGCTTTTCAAATATTAAAGTCAAAGACTTCTCTTCAAGCATACTAAATTGTGTGGCCAAACATAAATTACTTAAAGCTGTGAGACATTTCAATTCTTTTACTGATAGATACCTCTAAAAATCTTGGATTTATTATGTTTTATTGGATCAAAAAAAAAATGATCAGGCAAATTTTTGCAACTTTACACAAAATAGATCTCAATGGGCCCCAACAGTTAAAATATACTTTTCAGGATTAATCCTATCAATTCATCCCTATTCCATATTAGTGACAAATTGAAATACTAAAATGAAACAAAGCTTTGAATCATTCCAGCTTAAATGTTAATTCCACCTATAAAATTACCGAGAGGCATTGAAATAATTTATCTGCAAGACCAAAAGGCTGATTTCAAATGACTATAGCTGATAAAATGTATAACCACAAGCTGTTTGCACAGTTAGAAATGAAGTGAGGCTGACTGAGCAATTTCCAGATGTATTAGTTCCAGTTTTTACAATGAGAAATTGACTCTGTTCAATCATTTTGAATACCCTGCTTTAGTTTTGACATTAACTTACAACTACACTTAAGAAATGCTGCAAACAGAATCACATCGCTGCACATGCTTTACCCAAAAGGAAAACAAACAATATATAATCCTTGATGTTATGGCCCGTTTTCTATTTGTGTGTTTAGGTTTCCTTGGGTTGGCAATGTCATTTCCTGTGTTGGTAATGCTATTTTTAGTTCTTTTCCTCAGAGGGTGGTAGATGGGGTCTAAATTGATGTGTTCGTTGATAGAAGCATGGCATTCCAATTGGAACTCTAGGAATTCTCATGCATGTCTCTGATTGGCTTGTCCTAGGATGGATGCGTTGTCCCAGCCGAAAAGTGATGTCCTTCCATGTCTATATGTAAGGATACTAGTGATATTGGGTCATGTCTTTTTGTGGCTAGTTGAAGCTCATGTATCATGGTGGCTAGTTTATTGCCTGTTTGTCCAATGTAGTGTTTGCTATAGCCCTTGAAAGGTATTTTAAAAATTACATTGGTCTTGCTTGTTATCTGTATAGGGTCTTTAAAGTTCATTAGCTGCTGTTTTCGAATGTTGGTGGGTTTGTGGGCTACCATGATCCCAAGAGGTCTGAGTAGTCTGGCAGTCATTTCCAAAATGTCTTTGATGTAGGGTAGAGTGGCTAGGGTTTCTGGGCATGTTTGGGTTTGCTGCTGAGAAATTGGCAGATTGCGTTCATTGGGTACCCGCTCTTTTTGAATATGTTGGATAGGTGATTGTCCTCTGCGCTGCAGTGTGTAGTGGCTCGTTGAAATAATGTTCTAATACAGCCTCGTTTGTGAGTATTGGGAGATTGCTTCTGCAGTTGAGTGTTTGGTCCATATGTGTTGTTTTCCTGTAGACACTGGTTTGAAGTTCCCTATTGACTGTTTGCTCCACTGTGACATCGAGAAATGGTAGTTTGCTGTTGTTTTTCTCCTCTTTTGTGAACGTTATGCAAGTAAGATATTATAGATGGTCATGAACGTTTCCTCAAATTTGTTGTGTTTAGTGATGACAAAGGTGTTGTCCGCATAGCAGACCCAGAGTTTTGGGTTGGATGGTAGGCAGAGCTGTTTGTTCGAGTCTCTGCTTTACTGCCTCTGCTAAGAACCCTGATATCGGAGATCCCATTGGTGTCCTGTTGGTTTGTCTGTAGATTTTGTTATTGAAAGTGAAGTGTGTGGTAAAGACATAGGTCCAGTAGCTTGATGATATTGTCCTTGTTGATGAAGTTGGTGGCGTTTGATGTATGTGTCTTTGGTTCTTCTAATAATGTAGTGAGTGTTGACAGATGTGAACAGGGCTGTTACGTCAAAGAAGTCCATTATTTCATCCTCTTCTATTCTGGTGTCTTGATGGTGTTCAGGAATTCTTGAAACAAATCTCAAAACTCGCTATTGGTTTAAGGTAAAAGGGTTAAGTTTAAGGGATCTGCACAGGGCAGGTTTCTTTTAAAACAGAGGGTGGTAAGTGCCTGGAAAGCTGCCTGAGGTGGAAGGAGATAGATGCAATAGCAATATTTAAGAGTCACCCTGACAGGTATCTGAACAGGCAGGGAATAGAGCGATTTAGACCACGTACAGGTTGTTCTGCTATAAATGTGTGTTTCATTAACGTGAAGTTGTTATGATGCAATTGATGAATTGGGAACACTTTCTCAAGGGCAAACTTTTAAAATGTGTGTCAGCTGTAACACAATTACATCGCCAACCATCATGTTATAGAAGAACTACTTGTAGAGGCAAAAGATTTTTAGTGTAGAAAGGCATCATGTTTTGCTGCAGTCTTGGCAGGCTGAAGGACCTGTTCCTACACGGTGGGTTTTGATCATAGGGTTTAAGGTGGGCTGGGGGTAAAGTTTAAAGGTGATGTGCAAGTCTAAGTTTTTATTTTACACAGAGTGTGATAGGTGCCTGAAACATCCCATGGGGTGAAGTGGTAAAAGCAGATATGATAGCATAGAACATAACAGCGCAGTACAGGCCCTTCAGCTCTCAATATTGCGCCGACCTGTCATACCAATTTGAAGATCATTTAACCTACACTATTCCACATACGCCCATATGCTTGTCCAATGACAACTTAAATGTACTTAAAGTTGACGAATCTACTACCGTTGTAGGCAAAGCATTCCATACTCTTACTACCTCTGACATCTGTCCTGTATCTATCACAAATGATTAAGAGGCATTTAGGCAGACACATGAACAGGAAGGGGATAGAGGGTTGCAGAGTTTATGGAGGCAGGTGGGATTAGTTTATAGTGGCATCATGGTTGACACAGACACGGTAGGCCAAAGGGCCTGTTCCTGTGCTGCACTGATCTATGTACTGCATCAAACAGCTCTCTCCTAAACTCCACCAGATTAAAATCTATGCTGAAAACAAACAGAACCCACTCCAACTTGATTCAGTTTGCTTAGCAGTCCATGTGCTAAGTCGGAAACCCTGCCATGACTCAGCCTCCTAGAGAAGCTCACGCTTTAATCTCCCAGCCACAATTATGAGTCATCAGTTTCTGAAGATCTCACAAATGCAGAGAGGGAGGGGGAAATTTTTCCCACAACTCAGCTAGCTAAACAAGCAAGTCAAAGTCACACAGACATTCAAGTCTAATTTATGTCCAAAGGAGACTGAAGCTGCAAGATGATAGAAACTTTCAGGAAATACAGGGGAATTCAGATGCACTTAACAGAATACACAGCCACTTGTAATCCTGACAGATGCAGCACATTGCACAATTTTAACCAAAGTTGAGCATTACCATTTATATTACAGATGCAAGACAAATAAATCCTTGACTCTAAAACATGCAACAGATTTATTAAAGATGAATAACATTTGATAAATCAGCAGAGGTAGCAAAACAAGTAGTGTATGCTATATCTTGACTGGTACCCAATGTAGATTAATTCATGTTGTGCACACACGCAAGACATATCCGCATGCAACGGGGAAGGCCACATACAAAGGCCTGAAGATCATGACACCTCTCTCTCCTTCCTGGACCTCTCCATCGATGGTGACTGACTCAACACTGACATTTTCCGCAAACCTACCGACTCCCACAGCTACCTGGATTACACCTCCTCCTACCCTACCTCCTGTAGAAATGCTGTCCCTTGTTCCATATTCCTCTGCCTCCACTGCATCTGCTCCCAGGAGGATCAGTTCCACCACAGAACACACCAGATGGCCTCCTTCTCTAAAGAGCGTAATTTCCCCTCCTATGTGGTTGATGGTGCCCTCCAGCACATCCCATCCACTTCCTGCACCTTCACCTTCAAACACCATCCCTCTAACTGCAACAAGGACAGAGCCCACCTGGTCCTCATCTACCCTCCCACCACTAACCGCTTTCTGTAAAGACTGTTCCCATTGCGTCTATCTTGTCAGGTCCACGCACCCCCACCCAACAACCCATCCTCCCCTCCTGGCACCTTCCCCTGCCCCGCAAGAATTGCAAAACCTGCGCCCACACATCCCCCTCACCTCCGTCCAAGGCCCCACAGGAGCCTTCCACATCCATCAAGGTTCATCTGCACTTCCACACATCATTTCTGTATCCGTTGTTTCCGATGCTGTCTCTTTGTTGGGGAAACAGGATGCCTACTCGCAAAGCACTTTAGAGAACATCTCTGGGATACCCACACCAAACAACAGCATCGCCCCGTGGCCGAACACTTCAACTCCTCCTCCCACTCTGCTGAGGATATGCAGGTCTTGGGCTCCTCCGTTGCCACTCCCTTACTATCAGACCTCTGGAGGAAGAACGCCTCACCTTCCGCCTCGGGATTCTCCAACCTCATGTCATCAATGTGGATTTCACCAACTTCCTCATTTCCCCTACCCAAACCTTACCCCAGTTCCAAACTTCCAGCTCAGCACCTTTCTCATGACCTGTCGAATCTGTCCATCTTCCTTCCCATCTAACCACTGCACCCTCAGCAACCTGCCCCTTGCCCTATGCCTCTCTCGTTTATCTCTCCACCCCAGAGGCTCCCAGCATCATTCCTGATGAAAGGCTTTTGCCTGAAACGTCGATTTTCCTGCTCCTTGGATGCTGCCTGCCCTGCTCTGCAAAGAAGTGTCAATTAGGGTTGGGAACTAACTCTGCACTCAGCGTCTGGACACAATAGTGTTACTTCAGGTGGAATGGTCCTGTATACTACACCAAAACAATGATTGCTAACAGTATCTCGGCTGGGATTTTGCCTATTCAGTGGAAAGATCAGACCATACTAGAGAAGCAGTGTTCACCATTGTTGTGGTTGTGTTCGCCAAGCTGGAAGTTTTTGCTGCAAACGTTTCGTTCCCTGGCTAGGGAACATCATCAGTACTGTTGGAGCCTCGTGTGAAGCGCTGCTTTGATGTTTCTTCCGGTATTTATATTGGTTTGTTCTTGCCGCTTCCGGGTGTCAGTTTCAGCTGCAGTGATTTGTATATGGTCCAGTCGATGTGTCTGTTGATGGATGTTCTTGCCGCTTCTGGGTGTCAGTTTCAGCTGAAACTGACACCCGGAAGCGGCAAGAACAAACCAATATAAATACCGGAAGAAACATCAAAGCAGCGCTTCACACGAGGCTCCAACAGCACTGATGATGTTCCCTAGCCAGGGAACGAAACGTTTGCAGCAAAAACTTCCAGCTCGGCGAACACAACCACAACAACGGATACCCGAGCTGCAAATCTTCAATCAAACTTTAAGTGTTCACCATATTTGTCCATAAACTTATAAACATATGGATGAAAATGGAATAGTGTAGGATAGAGAGGCTACAGATTTGAATCCACAAGTCAGCACAACATCGAGGGCCGAAGGGCCTGTTCTGTGCTGTAACATTCTTCCTTCTACTCCAGGCCAACTTCACCTTCAGCAAAACATAGGCCACTATTGCAACTGGTTGTTAAGTCATGTGCATATGGAGATTATGCAATCACTGCCTTAATTAATTTGGATAGATTCCATGAAGACACCCTCAGTATGGCATACATGTAGAATTGAATGTGTGCTGTATGGGGTTTCTGCTTACCTGTGAGATAGAACCTCCCATGTTGAATGTTGGCTTCTCGGTAGATAGTGGTGGTTTTGTTGAAGGAATGAGGGGTGGAGGAGAGGGGATGTTGGATGGTCTAGCTGGTCTGGTAATCACTAATTTCCCTCCTTCAGATGTAGTTTGCATCATTTGATGCGGAGCAGGCTGAAGAACTGCAAGGCAAAGTGACAAGTGCAGTCAGTCAAATACACTGCTGTAACTACATCTGGACAGCTAGCACTTTTGGAAATGAAAGGTGATGTACTTGCAACTTCAGAGACTCAAAATTTAAACCTGCACTTCCTTGTTCTGCAATCATTACTTTTTTCTCCTTTTCTGTCTATAAACTTTCCTACCATCCTATTTCAGCCTTTTTTCATTCACTCATGGGATGCTGGTGTTGCTGGCTGGGCCAGCATTTATCGTCCTCGAGAAAGTCATGGCAAGCCGCTTTCTTGAACCACTGCAGTCCACGTATTGTAGGTTGCCCTACAATGCCACTGGGGAGAATTTCCAAGATTGTGATCCACCGACACTGAAGAAACGGGGATATATTTCCAAGTCAGAATGCCGAGTGGCTTGGAGGAAAACTTACAAATGGGGTTGTTCCCATATATCTACTGCTGTTATCCTTTGAGACAGAAGTGGTTGTTGGTTTGAGGATCACTGGTACATTTCTGCAGCACTGAGTGACGGTGGAATGACTAAGCTTTTGTCAATGTGGTACCAATCAAGCAGCTTGCTGCGTCCTGGATGGCATCAAGGTTCTTGCATGTTCTCAAAGGTGCACTCATCCAGGCAAATGGAGAACATTCCATCATGCTCCTGGCATGTGTTTAGATGGACAAACTTTGGGGAGTCAGAAAGTGAGTTATTTGTTGCAGGATTTCTAGCCTCCGACTTACACTTCTTTTGGATTAGAAACTGGCTTTCTGAAAGAAGGCAGCGAGTGGTGGTTGATGGAAAGTATTCAGCCTGGAGTCAGGTTCCTAGTGGTGTGCCACAAGGATCTGTTTTGGGACCACTGCTGTTTGTCATTTTTATAAATGACTTAGACATAGGCACAGGTGGATAGATTAGTAAATTTGCAGATGACACTAAAGTAGAGTACTGGACAGTTTGGAAGAATGTTACAGGTTGCAGGGGGACTTGGACAAACTGCAGAATTGGGCTGAGAGGTGGCAAATGGAATTCAGTGCAACTAAATGTGAGGTGATGTGAGGTCAATTTGGGAAGAATAACAGGAAGGCAGAGTACTGGGTCAATTGAAAGATTCTTGGTGGTGTGGATGTGCAGAGGGATCTTAGAGTACAAGTACATAGATCCCTGAAAGTGGTCACCCAGGTGGATAGTGCTGTTAAGGAGACATATGGTGTGTTAAGTTTCATTCGTAGTGGGATTGAGTTCTGGAGCCGCAATATCATGCTGCAACTATACAAAACACTAGTGTGGCCACACTTCGAATATTGTGTACAGTTCTGGTCGCCATATTCTGGGAAGGATGTAGAAGCATTGGAAAAGGTGCAGAGGAGATTTACCAGGATGTTGTCTGGTCTGGAGGAAAGCCTTATGAGGAAAGGCTGAGAGACTTGGGTCTGTTCTCATTGGCAAGAAGGCAGCTAAGAGGGGATTTGATAGAGGCATACAAGATGATCAGAGGATTAGATAGAGTAGACAGTGAAAGTCTTTTCCCTTGGATGATGATGTCAGCTTGTACAAGGGGGCATAACTACAAATTGAGGTGTGATAGATTTAGGACAGATGTCAGAGGCAGGTTCTTTACGCAGAGAGTGGGAAGAGCATGAAAAGCCCTACCTGCTAATATAGTCAACTCAGCCACATTAGGGAGATTTAAACAATCCTTAGATAAGTACATGGATGATTTTGGGTTAGTGTAGGGGGACAAGCTGAGAATAGTTCACAGGTCGGCGCAACATCGAGGGCCGAAGGGCCTGTTCTGCGCTGTACTGTTCTATGTTCTAGCCACTACTTATATATCTAACTCCATTTCAATTAGCCTGCTGTCTAAACTCTGATTCCAAACTTGCTTCCAAATAAAAAGAAATTGCTGGAAATTCTCAGTAGGTCTGGCAACATCTGTGGAGAGAAATCAGAGTTCATGTTTTATCAGAGTTAGTCCAGTGACCTCCTTCAGAACTGATGGTAACAAAGAAAAAGTTGGTTTCTGTGCAGAAGATAGGATGGGTGAGAGGTATAGAGTAAACAATAGATTAAGATAGAACCCAATGTGAGAGAGCGAGAGAGAAAAGAGAGAGTGAGAGAGAAACAATTTTGGACAAAGTAGAGAACAGTCAGCCTAGGAGAATAAATGGTTGCTAATGGGAACTATTAATGGCTAACAATGGGTCGTGTGTATAGCAGATCATGTGATAAGACCTGGTATGTGGGGGTGTTAGGGTTACGCCTTGTCCATTCAACTGTTCTGTGTATTTGGGCTCTATCTCCCCCTATTGTTTACTCCTTATTCTCTATTTTCTGCATAAAAAAACAACTTTTTCCTAGCTGCTGTCAGTTGTAAAAAAGGGTCGCAGAATTAAGGAGAATCCCAAGCTTTTTATACATGTACAAAAAGCAAGAGGGTAGCCAGGGAAACGTTTGGCCCATTTAAGGACAAAGGAGGGAATCTATTTGTTGAGCCAGAACAGTTAAGTGAGGTCCTAAAAGACATACTTTGTGTTAACATTCACCAAAGAGAAGGAATTGATGGAAGATGATCTCAGGAAAGGGAGCATCAGGTTTCTAAGCCAAGTTGCTACCAAAGAGGAAGAGGTGTTGTGCATCTTAAAAGTATTAAGGTAGATAATTCCCCGGGTCCTTATGGGATCTATCCCAGAATATTGAGGGAGGCAAGAGAACAAATTGTTGGAGCATTGACAGACATCTTTGTATCCTCTTTGGTCACAGGTGAGGTTCCAGAGGACCTCACCACAACTCCACCAACCTTAGTGTCATCTGCAAATTTACTAACCCATCTTTCTATGCCCTCATCCAGGTCATTTATAAAGACGACAAACAGCAGTGGCCCCAAAACAGATCCTTGCAGTATACCACTAGTAACTGAATTCCAGGATGAATATTTCTAATCAACCACCAACCTCTGACTTCTTTCAGCTAGCCAACATCTAATCCAAAGGGCTAAATCGCCCTCTGTATTTTGTACAATAGCCTACCGTGGGGAACCTTATCAAGTGCCTTCCTGAAATTCATATACGTCGCATCAACAGCTTGAACCTCATCCACCTGTTTGGTCACCTTCTCAAAGAACTCAATAAGGTTTGAGAGGCACGACCTACCCTTCACAAAACTGTGCTAACTCTCCCTAATCAACTTAGTTCTCTCCAGATAATTATAAATTCTATTTCTTATAACCTTTTCTAACACTTCTCCCACATCCGAAGTAAGGCTCAATGGTCGAAAACTACCAGGGTTATCTCTACTCCTCTTCTTGAACAAGGAAACAACTATTGCTATCCTCCAGTCTTCTGGCACTATTCCTGAAGACAATGATGACAATGATCAAAGCCAAAGTCTCTGCAATCTCTGCCCCAGCTTCCCAGAGAATCCTAGGATAAATCCCATCTGGCCCAGGGGACTTACCTATTTTCACACTTTCCACAATTGCTAACACCTCCACCTTGTGAATGTCAATTCTGTCTAGTCTAGTAGCCTGTATCTCAGCACTCTCCTTGACAACATGGTCTTTTTCCAGTATGAATTCTGACAAAAAATATTCATTTAGCGCTTCTCCTATCACCTTGGACTCCATGCACAACTTCCCACTACTATCCTTGATTGACCTTAATCTTTCTCTAGTCATTTTTTTTATTCCCGATGTACCTACAGAAAGCTTTAGAGTTTTCGCTTGATCTTATCTGCCAACAACATCTCATGTCCCCCCCTGGCTCTTCTTCACACTCTCTTTAAGAGATTCCTGGCTAATCTCTAACTCTCAAACACCCTAACTGATCCTTCACATTTCACCCTAACATAAGCCTTCTTCTTCCTCTTGACAAGAGATTCAACTTCTTTAGTAAACAACGGCTCGCTTATTCAACCACTTCCTTCCTGCCCGACAGGTACATACTTATCAAAGACACGCAGTAGCTGTTCCTTGAATAAACTCCACATTTCAATTGTGTCCATCCACTGCAGCATCCTAAATCTTGCCAAATCACATCATAATTGCCTTTCCTCCAGCAATAGCTCTTGCCCTGCACTATGTACCTATCCCTTTCCATTACTAAAATAAACATAACTGAGTTGCAGTCACTCTTACCTAAGTGCTCACCTACCTCCAAAGCTAAATCTTCATTGTAGTCCCACTGTAGCCAGAACATCCTTCTTCAGACAAGGACCACCAAAACTGCAGACAATAGTTCAGGTGTGGTCTCACCAAGGCTCTGTAGAATTGTAACAAGAGATCCCTACTCCTGTATCCTCTCACTATGAAAACCAAAACACCATTTGTCACCTTCACCATTTGCTGCAGCTGCCTGCTTGCTTGCATTGATTGGTGTACAAAGTCTCGTTATACCTTCCAAGTCTTGTTACACCATTGCCTTTTGCAATTTATTGATATTCCTGTCTTTGCTACCAAAGTGGATAACTTCACATTTATCCATATAATACTACATCTGCCATGCATTTTCCTACTCACTCAACTTCATATTGAAGCATCTCTGCATCTTCCTCACAGCTCACCTGTTCCTCCTCCTCCTCAACCCAGCTTTGCATCATCTGTGAAGGGATTAGTCTTAAACCAGATGTGAAGTTTTTCAAAATAGACACAAAGACAACATATTTACGAAACTAGAGAACTTTTTGATCAAGAACATAAGAAATAGGAGGAATAACCTCTTGAGCCATTCCATTATTCAATACAATCATTGCTGATTGTTTACATCAGTTACATCCTTAGGTACTGTTCTCATTTCATGATTAGATTAGATTAGATTAGATTACTTACAGTGTGGAAACAGGCCCTTCGGCCCAAGAAGTCCACACCGACCTGCTGAAGCGCAATCCACCCATACCCCTACATTTACCCCTTACCTAACACTACGGGCAATTTAGCATGGCCAATTCACCTGACCCACACACCTTTGGACTGTGGGAGGAAACCGGAGCACCCGGAGGAAACCCACGCACACATGGGGAGAACGTGCAAACTCCACACAGTCAGTCGCCTGAGTCGGGAATTGAACCTGGGTCTCAGGCGCTGTGAGGCAGCAGTGCTAACCACTGTGCCACCGTGCCGCCCACATGATTTGCAGTATCCTAAAATCTACCAGTCACTGATTTCAATTTACTGTATTCAATACATGTGAGCTTTAAAATGAGACCATCATATTTCATTGCCAAATGATGCAGACTTATGACTAGAAGGACAACGTATAGAAGGGTGGATAGTTATGGCTCACTACCTGGTGGTACACTGTACCGCAAGGTGTTCATCTCTGGTTGTGGAGAAAGTTTACAGGATTCCCTTGGGGACAGCCTGTATGGTGATGCGGATCTGGCTCCCGTAGTCTGCGATTCCTGCTCCATCACACGCCGTGCCTCATGATAAGGCATGTAAACAAATGGCTTGCCTGCAGTACAACAGAAATTCCACAATCATTAACTCAGCAACAAGACCTTCAAGTCGCAAAGGAGCACAATCTCTACTTTCATTTCATTAGTAAGGAGTGTGGAAAGGTGCAGAAGTGGCAGGAATCCAGGCAAGCGAGGTGATGGACTGTCAAAAATAAGAGTCTAGATTAGAGTGGTGCTGGAAAAGCACAGCAGATCAGGCAGCGTCCGAGGAACAGGAAAACGGACCTTTCCGGCAAAAGCCCTGATTTTCTTGCTCCTCGGATGCTGCCTGAACTGCTGTGCTTTTCCAGCACCACTCTAATCTAGAGTCTGGTTTCCAGCATCTGCAGTCCTTGTTTTTACCCAGTCAGAAATGAGAGTGTGTTTGGGATGGGGCACGGTGTAGGCATGATGTTCAAGTGAAGCAGTCTCAATGGAAATATGGGGCTGAGTTCCCAAAATTACATTGCATACTGCCTGTTGAATGAAAGGGCAGCCTCAACTCTCCTTTTGCAGCTCAGGCCCCCTCCACTGAGTACTTTACAAAAGGAAAATGGCACATGATGCAGAAATTTACTTGTGATGTGCAAAAGGGAGCTCCCTAATGACCGACTAAATGGGTACCATACTGAGAAACAGCCAATAATTTGGCTTGTGCGAAATCATGTCAATTTTTTTTATCCTTTGCATCAGAACAAAGTGCGGAAACACCAAAACAGAACACTACACAGATATCGAAGGAGCTCTGCTTATAACATCATTGCATTAACAACGTAAACATAAATATAAGCAATGTAAAAATGAAATTGACCACCATTGTCTCAGTTAATATACGCCTTTGGGCATCCCTGATGTGGAGGTGCCGGTGTTGGACTGTAGTGGACAACGTTAAAAATCACACAACACCAGTTATGGTCCAACAGGTTTATTTGAAAGTACAAGCCTTCAGAATGCTGCTTCTTCGTCAGGTAGCTATTGGGGCAAGGTCATAGGACACAGAATTTATAGTAAAAGATCAAAGTGTCATACAACTGATGTGAGATATTGAACAAACTTAGATTGCTGTTAACTCTTTAATCATTTAGAATGGCGATGCAGGTTCTGATTGATTAATATGTAAATCCAAAAACTTCTTTCAAGTCACAGTCCTGAGATAATGTAAGATTTTCAGTATTTTAAAAAAGGTGACATCTCAACTTAGACAATGTGTTAAAGCTTTGAGTTTAGAGTTTGTCTGTATCCCAACCTTGAGTGAGACTGGTTATATTTCCAAAGTAGGAATTTATAAAATGTCATATGGACTGACTGCCTACAGACTGCGTGCTTTTTGAACAAAATAGAATGTATCTGCAAATACAAATTCATCCCATAGACTTGTGTGTGAGGGAGAGAGAGAGAGAGAGAGGGAGTGTATGCACGTGTGTGCTTATGTATATGGGAAAGATGGTATGAATGTGTGCGCATGCACATGTGAGTGTGATAGTGTACATGCCTGTTTGAAGGTGTGTGTGTGTGTGTTTGTGGTCAAGCATGCATGTGTGTGAGAGTGTGTGTGTATGGTGTATAGTGTAGTGGGGTCAATTGTAGCGTGACATAAACCCAAGACTCTGTTTGAGGCTGTCCTCATCGGTACCAAACTTGACTATCAGCCTCTGCTCAGCATCTCTGCATCGTTGTGTATCGTGAAGTCCACCTTGGAGGATGGCCACCTGAAGACCCGAGGCCGAATGTCCTTGACCATTGTAATGTTCCCCGACTGGGAGGGAACATCTCTTTCTGGTGATTGTTGCGCGGTGTCCACTCATCTGTTGTCGTAGCATCTGCTCAATTTTGCCAATATACCATGTTTTGGGGCGCCCTTGCCTGCAGCGCATGAGATAGATAACATTGCCAGTCACATGAGTACCTGTCATGTACATGGTGGGCAGTGTTTCCATATGTAATGATAGTATCCATGCAGCCATTGAATGACCAGGTTGTATAGTGTTGTGGTTGATGTCCTGAAGGCTGGGTAGCTTGCTGTGAATAATGGTCTGTTTAAGGTTTGGCGGTTGTTTAAAGGCGAGAAGTGGAGGTATAGAGAAAATCTTGGCAAGGTGCTCATCCTCATCGATAATGTGTTGCAGGATGTGAAGAACATGGTGCAGTTTTTCCGCTCCAGAGAAATACTGGACAACAAAAGGTACCCTATCAGTCATATCCAGCATCTGTTTCCTGAGGAGGTCATTAAAAAGTTTCTTGCTGTGGGCATGCTGGAACTGGGAAATGATGAGTTGAGCATCGTTTCTTGTTCTTATGAGGACATCCTTCAGCACCTTAAAGTGTCCGTCACATCCTCCTCATCAGAACAGATCCTGTGTATGCATGGGGCTTGTCCATAGGGGATAGCTTTTTTAAAAACATGTTGAGGGTGAAAGCTAGAGAAATGCAGCAATGTGAAGTTATCCGTGGGCTTGCAGTAGAATGAGGTACTGAAGTGCCCGACCTTGATGGATATGCGTGTGTCCAAGAATGAGACTGATAAGAGTAGTTCATGATAAGTCTAATGGTGGGATGAAACTTGCTGATGTCACTGTATAATTTTTTAGTGACCTCTTCTTTCTAAATTGCTTAGGGTCAAGCATTCTAACATGCACAATGACTGAAAGCTAAATTTCACATTCGCTGATCTCCACAGTTCTCTGATACTTATCCAGGCTCTGAAATTTCTTGTCCCATAAATGATTGCTACACTCAGCACCTTACCAAAGCAACTTGGGAAACTCAGGAAAGAATACTGAAAGTACATTGGTAAAGGCAATCACCTCTTGGATGTTGACAGATTGCCATGGATCCCCATCAGGTCCAGCTTTAAAGTAAGTTTGAACTTTCTATATCCAGGTACCCACACTTTTGTTTGAACCCACTCTAGGATCCCAATCAGATTGTATCATACCACAAAGCTCACCAAACACAAATGAGCATGAGCTGCTATGCAACAAATAGGAGCATTAAAGCCAAAAGATAATACATTTACTGCATAAATAATGTGTTCATATCTCACCACTCTATGCTCAAGTCATAATGATTTTCTGTTTTATAGGTTAACTTGGAAATAACAGCTAAAAATCATTACTTCCATCATCCTGATGGTCATTTAATGTCAAACAGATAATCGTTCAGTTTACAACTGTGATTTAAGCTGAATAAACCTTCATTACTTCCTCCCTTTGATATCAGCCATACAAAAACCTTGAATTCCTTGACAGTACCTACATGACCAGATAAAGACGAGGAACACATTCCCTGGATAATGCAGCAACCCAATCCAAGAGAACACCATTACGCAATTAAAGAGAAAACATTTGTATTTCTTAAGTGTTTCGTCATATAATACAATGGAGCATGTTAGACTAAACTCCAAAAAGCATTAACAGTAATAGTCTGTGATAAGATAGAAGGGAATTACATATTTGGGGATGAAAGAATCTAAATGAAAGGAGCACGGAAACCAACCAGTGCAAGGGAGTGCTCTTAGAACTGTAAATATCTTACAAGTTAGTGTGTTCCATTAATAGTGAAGTCAGAAGTATTATGACACCAGATTATAGGCCAACATGTTTATTTGAAATCACAAGCTTTTTGCGTGCTGCTTCTTTACTAGGTGACTTCAAACAAACCTGTTAGATTAAAACCTGGTGTCGTGTGACTTCTGACTTTGTTCACCCTGTCCACCAACAGCATTTCCACATCAATATTGCTCGCAGTTTGAGAGTTATTGAAACCAATCTAACCCAACAACACAATACAATACACCACTTCTTTCAAACACTATTGGGTGCTTCAGAGACACAGTTCGCTTCTCTGAAATACAGCATTAAAAATCTCACAACACCAGATTACTGGCTGGAAGGAGACAGAGGGTAGTAGTTGATGGATTATGTTCATCTTGGAGCGCAGTTACTAGCGGTGTACCACAAGGATCTGTTTTGGGACCATTGCTTTTTGTTATCTTTATAAATGATCTAGAGGAAGGACTTGAAAGCTGGGTAAGCAAGTTTGCGGATGACACAAAAGTCGGTGGAGTTGTGGATAGTGAGGAAGGAAGTGGTAGGTTACAGCGGGATATAGATAAGTTGCAGAGCTGGGCGGAAATGTGGCAAATGGAATTCAATGTAGCTAAGTGCGAAGTCGTTCACTTTGGTAGGAATAACAAGATGATGGATTACTGGGCTAATGGTAGGCTACTTGGTAGTGTGGATGAGCAGAGGGATCTTGGTGTCTATGTACACAGATCTCTGAAAGTTGCCACCCAGGTAAATAGTGCTGTGAGGAAGGCATATGGTGTACTGGGCTTTATTGGCAGAGGAATTGAGTTCCGGAGTCCTGAGGTCATGTTGCAGTTGTATAAGACTCTGGTGAGGCCTCATCTGGAGTATTGTGTGCAGTTTTGGTCGCCATACTATAGGAAGGATGTGGAAGCTTTAGAACGAGTGCAGAGGAGGTTTACCAGGATGTTGCCTGGAATGGTAGGAAAATCTTATGAGGAAAGGCTGAGGCACTTGGGGCTGTTCTCATTGGAGAAGAGAAGGTTTAGGGGAGATCTGATAGAAGTGTATAAGATGATTAGGGGTTTAGATAGGGTAGATACTAAGAACCTTTTACCGCTAATGGAGTCAGGTGTTACTAGGGGACATAGCTTTAAATTAAGGGGTGGTAGCTATAGGACAGATGTTAGGGGTAGATTCTTCACACAGCAGGTTGTGAGTTCATGGAATGCCCTGCCCGTATCAGTGGTGAACTCTCCTTCTTTATGGTCATTTAAGCGGGCATTGGATAGGCATTTGGAAGTTATTGGGCTAGTATAGGTTAGGTAGGATTCGGTCGGCGCAACATCGAGGGCCGAAGGGCCTGTACTGCGCTGTATCCTTCTATGTTCTATGTTCTATTATAGTCCATCGGGTTTAATTAGAAGCACACCAGCTTTCAAACAGATGAAAGACTTAATCAATTTTTCAATGTATAATTCCAGTTACATCATACTGTAAATTTTTGCGATAAATTGTGTGTGTTAGGATTGAGCCCTCCACTACACCTGATGGAGCGTCACTCTGAAAGCTAGTGTGCTTCCAATTAAACCTGTTGGATTATAACTTGGTGTTGTGTGATTTCTAACTTTGTACACCCCAGTCCAACACCGGCATCTCCAAATCCTGAAATACAGCAATTGCTACACAGACAAGTAGGACAGCCATAGATCCCAGAAAGGTAGCAAAGTCCCACAAGTTGCAAGGCTAATGATGAGATAATTTGTTTTGGGGATAGTGTAAGTAGCATTGTCAATGAGTACACTGGACAGCCCTTACCTTTCACTGAATAGTGCTATAAAACAAAGTCAGCAAGAATTTCACTTAAGATCATATTCAAGTCTCAGCACATCACAGAAGTGAACCATGTTGCCAACTTGCCTGTGCAAAGGACAGGAGAAAGTGAGGACTGCAGATGCTGGAGATCAGAGTTGAGAGCGTGGTGCTGGAAAAGCACAGCAGGTCAGATAGCATCTGAGGAGTAGGAGAATCGACGTTTCAGGCATAAGCCCTTCATCAGGAATGAGGCTTGTGGGCTGGGGGTTAAGAGATAAATGGGAAGGGGGTAGGGTTGGGAAGTGCAGCGGATGCATAGGAAAGTTGATGGGCAGGTCAGGAGGGCAGTGGCGAGTTGGAGGCTTTGGACTGTGGTAATGTGGAGGGAGGCGAAATGTGGAAACTGTTGAAATTCACATTGATTCATGCGGTTGCAGGGTCCCAAGGCAGAATATGAGGCGTTCTTCCTCCAGGTGTCGGTTGGTAACGGTTTGGCCTAGGACCTGCATGTTTTTAATGGAGTGGTTGGGGGATTGAAGTGTTCGGCCACAGGACAATGGGGTTGGTGGGTGCAGTTGTCCCAGAGATGTTCTCTGAGACGATCCACAAGAAGGCGTCCTGTCTCCCCAGTTTAGAGGGACGCAACAGGTACAGCAGATGACATTGGTAGAGATAAAGGTAAACTTCGGTCGAATGTGGAAGGATCCTTTGGGGCTTTGAACAGAGATGAGAGGAGTGGTGTGGGCGCAGGTTTTACAATACCTGTGGTGGCAGGGGAAAGTGGGGGAGTGGGGTGTGGGCTGGTGGGGCGCGTAGACCTGACGAGGATCGCAGAGGGAATGGTCTCTCCAGAATGCTGATAGGGATGGGGAGGGAAATATATCTCTGGTGGTGGGATCTTCAAGGAGTGGCGGAAGTGGTAGAGGATGATGCAATGTATGCGGATGCTGATGGGGTGGAAGATGAGGACCAGGGAGGTCCAGTCGTTGTTGCACTGGGAGGGATGGGGTTTAGGAACAGTGGTACAGGAAGTGGAGGAAATGAGCTGGAGGGCATAGTCAACCACGTCGTTCCTACCGCAATCAACATTCTGGAGAGACCATTCTCTCCGTGACTCCCTCGTCTGGTCCACACCCCCCATCAGCCCAGCACCTTTCCCTGCCACTTCAGGAATTGCAAAACCTGGGCTCACACCACTCTCCTCACCTCTGTCCAAGACCCCAAAGGATCCTTCCACATTCAACAGAAATTTACCTGTACCTCTCCCAATGTCATCTACTGCATCTGTTGCACCTGATGTGGTCTCCTCTACATCAGGGAGACAGGATGCCTTCTTGTGGATCGTTTCAAAGAACATCTCTGGGACACCCACAAACCCCACCGCAGCATGGCTGAATACTTCAACTCCCCCTCCCACTCTGTCAAGGACATGCAGATCCTGGGCTGCCTCCATTGCCAAACTGCTACCACCCAATGCCTGGAGGAAGAACACCTCATATTCTGCCTTGGGACCCTGCAATTACATGAGATGAATGTGGATTTCAACAGCTTCCTCACTTCCCCTCTCCCACATTACCCCAGTGCCAGGGACCCAGGTTCGATTCCAGCCTTGGGTGACTGTGTGGAGTTTGCACATTCTCTCCGTGCCTGCGTGGGTTTCCTCCCACAAAGATGTGCAGGCCAGGTGAATTAGCCATTCTAAATTGCCCATAGTGCTAGGTGCATTAGTCAGAGGGAAATGGGTCTGGGTGGGTTGCTCTTCGGCGGGTCAATGTGGACTTGTTGGGCTGAAGGGCCTGTTTCCGCACTGTAGCAAATCTAATCTAATCTACCCACATCTATTAATATGAAACAGATGAAAGGTTTTATGTTGCAGTTGAGAAATATTCTAAGTAGATTCTTACTTTGCTTTATAAACTCTGGTTGTATAAACTAATGTAAGTGGATGGCAGACACCATCAGAAACTGTGGGTTACTGATGCGTGCAACATAGACTCGGTGCTCAAAGCTGAAAGCATTGAATACAGCATATGTTGATGTTCTTTATCCCTGGCAAGAGACTAGGACATGATTTATGTTCCAGAAATAAAAAGTGAAAAGTTAGTTAGTTCCTTGCATCTGCCCAAACGTTTCAGAGAACGTTACAGCGCAGTACAGGCCCTTTGGTCCTCGATGTTGCGCCAACCTGCGGTACCAATCTGAAGCCCATCTATCCTACACTATTCCATTTTCATCCATTTGTTTATCCAATGATCATTTAAAAGCCTTTAAGGTTGCTGAGTCTACTACTGTTGCAGGCAGTGCATTCCACGCTCCTACTGCTTTCTGACTAAAGAAACTACCTCTGGCATCTGCCCTATATCTATACCCTTCAACTTAACACCATAAGACCATAAGAAATAGGAGTGGAAATAAGGCCATTCAGCCCATCAAGCCCACATTGCCATTCAATCATGGCTGATGGGCATTTCAACGCCACTTACTCGCATTCTCCATGTATCCCTTAATTTCTTGCAAGATTAAGAATTTATCAATTTCTGCCTTGAAGACATTTAACGTCCCGGCCTCCACTACGCTCTATGGCAGTGAATTCCACAGGCCCACCACTCTCTGGCTGAAGAAATGTCTCCTCATTTCCATTTTAAATTGATCCCCTCTAATTCTAAGGCTGTGCCCACGGGTCCAAGTATCCAAGCCTGACGGAAACAATTTCCCAGCAGCCACCCTTTCTAAGCCATGCCATTATCTTGTAAGTTTCTATAAGATCTCTCCTCAACTTTCTGAACTCTAATGAATAGAATCCCAGAATCCTCAGCCATTCACCGTACGTTAGGCCTACCATTCCAGGAATCATTTTTAGATTCTCTACAGCATGGAAACAGGGCCTTTGGTCCAACCACTCCACACCGACCCCCTGAAGGGTAACCCACCCACACCACTTCTGTTTGACTAATGCATCTAACACTATGGGCAAATTAGCATGGCCAGTTCACACAACCTGCACATCTTTGGACTGTAGGAGGAAACCGGGGCACCCGGAGGAAACCCATGCAGACGCAGGGAGAATGTGCAAACTCCACACAGACAGTTGCCCGAGGCTGGAATTGAACCTGGCACCCTGGCGCTGTGAGGCAGCAGTGCTAACCACTGAGCCACTGTGCCACCCATCATCTGTGTGGATCTCCACTCATCCAATACCATGGGCCCTCACCTTACTCAGCAGCCTCCTGTGAGGCACCTTATCAAAGGATAAATTTAAAGCCATGTCCCCATGTGCTCGCCATCTCCATCCGGGGAAAAAAGGCTCTTACTATATGCCCAATCTAACCCTCTGATTATATGTCTCAATCAAGTCACCTCTCAACCCTCTTCTCTCCCTAAAAAAGAAACAGCCTCAAGACCCTTAGCCTTTCCTCATAAGACCTTCCCTCCATACCAGGCAACATTCTAGTAAATCTCCTCTGAATCCTTTCCAAAGCTTCCAATCCTTCCTATAATGCAGTGACCAGAACTATACACAATACTTCAAGTGTAGCTGCACCAGAGTTTTGTACAGCTGCAGCATGACCCCTCAACCAATAAAAGCTAACACACCGTATGCCTTCTTAACAGCCCTATCAACCTGGGTGGCAACTTTCATGGATGTATGCACATGGACAATGAGATCTTTCTGTTCATTTACACTACCAAGAATCTTACCATTAGCCCAGTACTCTTTATTCCTGTTGCTCCTTCCAAAGTGAATCACCTCACACTTTTCTGCATTAAACTTTATTTGCCACCTCTCAGCCCAGCTCTGCAGCTTATCTATACCCCTCTGTAACCTGCAAAATCCTTCAGAACTATCCACAACTGCATCAACTTAGTGTCATCCGCAAATTTACTATCCCATCCTTCTACGCCCTCATACAGGTAATTTCCAAAAATGATAAATAACAGTAGCCCTAGAACAAATCCTTGCGGTACACCACTAGCAACTGAAATCCAGGATGAACATTTCCCATCAACACCACCCTTCGTCTTCTTTCAGCCAGCCAATTTCTGATCCAAACCATGAAATTACTCTCAATCCCATGCCTCCCTATTTTGTGCAATAGCCTACCGTGGGGAACCTTACGAGATGCCTTACTGGAATCTATATACATCACATCAACCACCTTACCCTCATCCACCTTCTCAAAGAACTCAATAAAGTTTGTGAGGCACGACCTGCACTTCACAAAATTGTGTTGACTATTCCTAATCAACTTATTCCTTTTTAGACGATTATAAATCCTATCTCTTCTCACCATTCCGAACACTTTATCCACCACCTAAGTAAGGCTCACTGGTTTATAATTACCAGGGTTGTGTCTACCCCCCCCCCCTTCTTGAACAAGGGGACAATATTTGCTATCCTACAGTCTGTTGGCACGATTCCTGCAGACAATGACGACATAGAGATCAAAGCCAAAGGTTCTGCAATCTCCTTCCTGGCTTCCCAGAGAATCCTAGGATAAATCCCAAATGGCCCAGGTGTCTTATCTGTTTTCACACTTGCTAGCACCTCCTCCTTGTGAACCTCAATCCTGACTAGTCTAGTAGCTTTGTCTTTTTTCAGTGAGAACACTGACGAAAAGCATTCATTTAGTGCTTCCTCTGTCTTCTTGGACTCCATGCACAACTTCCCACTACTATCCTTGATTGGCCCTAATCTTTCTCTAGTTATTCTGTTAGTTCTGATATACCTAGAGGAAACTTTACGGTTTTCCTTGATCCTATCTGCCAATGACTTCTCGTGTCCCCTCTTGGCTCTTCTTAGATCTCTCTTTTTGGAATTCATCCAAAAGGGACATGATGCACAAACAGCAAGTGGGGAAAAACTACACGACCAACTATTGGCAATAAACTTGATTCTTTTCCAGGAGTAATACTAAAGACGTGCAGTGACAATGATTGCACACAGTCCATGTGGAACAATGTATCATGCAGAGGTGAATATTGTCTCAAATTACTTTATGGATTAGTTATCATCATTAAATATCAAACCATCAAAATAATTATATGTCTTGAGTTAAAGTGGTATTGCACAAAATCGACCCTGGCAATGTGGTTCCCTCATCAAAACTGTTGGTAAAACATGTAGAAAACCCAAATACTTTATGTTTGCATTGATGACACTACTAATACCTTCTCTGTCCAAGATTGGACAGGATTTGCCACTGATGTTGGGACTGGAAGAATTTCTGCGCTCAGCATCCATATGTTCTTGCCTTTGTCGCATCTGTTCCTCCTGAAGTGCAGAATCATGCATAGCTTTGATGTGCCGCTGAAACAGGGCCAGGCCACTTACAGGGGCAGTGGTCGGCACATATGGTGCAGCCATCTAGTGGAAAGAAAACATGACTTAAAGTCAGCAGTTTCAAAATGGCCTCGATAAACATGTGCATCCATCAATCTTTCTAAGTAAAAGGATACATTTCCACAGGAATTACCATACTGGGAAAAATCACACAAGCCTAACTGAATATAAGTGATATCATTTCACTCGCCTTATCCTACTGGAAGCTACTATAACATTTATAACGTTTTGCAGCAAAATGCAGAAATCAGGTACAAATAACAACAGCAATCACTCTTTTAAAACATGTCAAAAACTTATTAAACCCCAGATATTTCAAAGCCAACTGTTACAATCAGATAGATAGTCACATTCCTGGAAAGATCAATTTTCCTGCCTGTTGTGAATCAAGCGAGGGATAACAGATGGTATGGGGAACTGGGTGGTACTAGCTGGATTTCTTATTGTACAAAAACCAACTAATGAGGTGCCTAAGAATTTAATGTTGTTCATATCTCAAACCAAACGTAGGAGCTGCTGTTATATTCAATGGAATCTCATCAACATTATATTCTTCAGGTCACAGACTCAAAGTTCACTCATTTAGAATATAGTTTATCACACAGTTGGTATAACAGTGAATATCAGAGCTCGATGGGAACACTACTGTAGAATATCAAACCTCCAGGCAGAACTCTGATGAAAAAGAAATTGATATTAGAAACAATAATAGAAAGTTTGACCATATCCAGGAGCCAAAGCCCTTGAACATCAACATCTAAGTTGTTTAATTTCAGGAAATCTAGTCTAATCCACATCGGAAAGAAGCTTTGGGCATACTAAAGCATGATGTTAAAAAGACTTATAAATGACTTTAAAGAATATAGAACTCAAACTATCCAGTATAATTTGTGTTGTCATTTCTTATAATTAGCGGCATATATTTTAGGTTCTACTTGTGATTACTATAGATTTTTAGAAAGATGTGGCAGCTAATTTACACACAAACATAATGAGATAAATGACAAGTTTTGTTTTCCAGTATTATTTGAGATATAAATGTCAGAATACTGAGACTTCCCTCTGTCAAAACAGTGCTGTGATAGACTTGCATTGGCATAACAAAATGCATAATGGACTGGGTAGAAAATCTTCTGAAGGGTAAGTTCAGCCAGAGGTTTTGATCTCAGTAGTAGCCAATGACAAATCAAAGTGTTCAAGTGTTGGAGGATACTTGAGGAGTTAGGGTTCCAGACTGGAAAGCAAAAAGCTAGCGAGGCAGTAATCACAAGACTACTTGGGGGCTATATTTTTGACATCACACAGGAATTATTTAGATAAATAAACATTAAGCTAGAACGTTGATTAGAGTGCAGGACAAACAGGTCTCAGTGAAAAAAAGGGATAGAAATGGCAAGATTAGGGAACCATGCATGAGAGGTGAAATTGTGAGACTAGCTAAGAGGAAAAAGGAAACATATATAAGGTCTAGGTGACTGAAAACAGACAAAGCTTTGAAAGAATATCAGAAAAGTATGACTAATCTGAAATGAAGAATTAAGAGGGCTAAAAGGGGTCATGAAATATCTTTAGCAAAGAGGGTTAAGGAAAATTCCAAAACTCTTTATTCGTATACAAGGAGCAAGAGGGTTGGCCCACTCAAGGACAAAGGAGGGAAGTCATGTGCGGAGTCAGAAAAAATGGGTGAGATTCTTAATGAGTACTTTGCATTGGTATTCACTGAGGAGAGGGCCATGATGGTGTTGAGTTTAGGGATAGATGTTTGGTTACTCTGGGTCAAGTCGGCATAAGGAGGGAGGAAGTATTGGGTATTCTAAAAAGGCATTAAGGTGGACATATCTCCAGGTCCTAATGGGATCTATCCCAGGTTACTGAGGGAAGCGAGACAGGAAATACCTGGGGCCTTAACAGATAACTTTGCAGCATTCTTGACCATGGGTGAGGTCGGAGGACTGGAGAATTGCTGACGATGTCCCCTTATTTAAGGAGGATAGCAAGGATAATTCAGGTAATTATAGATCGGTGAGCCTGATGTCAGTGGTAGGGACTCTGCTGAAGATACTGAGGGTTATGATCTATCAACATTTGGAAGAAAACGGGCCGATCAACAATCGGCAGCATCATTTTGTGCAAAGAAGGTCACGCCTTACCAACTTAATGGAATTCTTTGAGGAAGTGACAAAGTTGATTGATGAGAGAAGGGCTGTCGATGTCATATACATGGACTTCAGTAAGGCATTTGATAAGGTTCCCCATGGTAGGTTGATGGAGAAAGTGAAGTCGCATGGGGTCCAGGGTGTATTAGCTGGATAAGTAGAGAACTGGCTGGGCAACAGGAGACTGTAGAAGGGAGTACTGGTAGAAGGGAGTTTCTCAAAATAGAGAACTGTGAACAGCAGTGTTCCACAGGGATCTGTGCTGAGACCTTTGTTGTTTGTGATATACATAAATGATCTGGAGCAAAGTATAGGTGGTCTGATTAGCAAGTGTGCAGATGACAATAAGATTGCTTTGGAGGTGCTGGTGTTGGACTGGAGTGTACAAAGTTAAAAATTACACAACACCAGGTTATAGTTAGTGCTTCCAAATAAACCTAATGGAGTATAACCTGGTGTTGTGAATTTTAACTTTGGACACTAAGATTGGTGGAATAGCAGATAGTGAAGGGGACTGTTAAGAGAATGCAGCAGAATACAGGTAGATTGGAGAGTTGGGTGGAGAAATGGCAGATGGACTTCAATCTGGGCAAATGTGAGGTGATGCATTTTGGAAGATCCAATTCTGGAGAGAACTATACAGTAAATGGGAAAGCCCTGGGGAAAATTGACGCACAGAGATATCTGGGTGTTCAGGTCCATTTTACCCTGAAGGTGGCAACGCAGGTATATACAGTGGTCAAGACGGCATATGGTATGCTTTTCCTCATCGGACGGGTTATTGAGCACAAGAATTGGCAACTCATGTTACAATTGTATAGGACATTGGCTTGGCCACACTTGGAGTACTGCATATAGCTCTGGTTGCTACATTACCAAAAGGATGAGGATGCTTTGGAGAGAGTGCAGAGGAGGTTCATCAGGATGTTGCCTGGTATAGAGGGTGCTAGGTTGAGTAGATTAGGATTATTTTCATTAGAAAGACAGAGGGAGAGGGGAGAGGAGCCCTGACTGAGGTCCAAAAAATCATGAGGGGTATAGACAGGGTGGATAGCAAGAAGCCTTTTCCCCAGAGTGGGGGACTCAATTACAAAGGCTCACGAGTTCAAAGTGAGAGGGCAAAAGTTTAAGGGAAATATGCGTGGAATGTTCTTTATGTAAGGGTGGTGGGTGCCTGGAACACGTTGCCAAAGGAGGTGGTAGAGGCGGGGTAGATACAGGTGGTCTGATTAGCAAGTTTGCAGATGACAATAAGATTGAGGTGCTGGTGTTGGACTGGAGTGTACAAAGTTAAAAATCATGCAACACCAGGTTTTAGTTAGTGCTTCCAAATAAACCTGCTGGAGTATAACCTGGTGTTGTGTGATTTTTAACTTTGGACACTAAGATTGGTGGAGTAGCAGACAGTGAAGGGGACTGTTAAGAGAATGCAGCAGAATACAGATAAGATAGATAGATTGCATCATTTAACATGTATCTAGACAGATACATTAATGGGCAAGGAGCAGAAGGGATACAGATCCTTAGAAAATAGGTGACAGGTTTAGATAGAAGATCTGGATTGGCACAGTCTTTAGGGCCAAAGGGCCTGTTCCTGTGCTGTAATGTTCTTTGTTCTAGAAGAATGGTAAAGCTGCAAGGGTTTTAGAACTATGAGAACATAGCCCACTCATCCCTATTTAAAAAGACCAGGGCTAATTTGGCTTTGCTCTCAACTTGAATTTCCTGTCGGTCTCTTTAAGAGCTTTGATTCACTTGACAAAAAAATTATCCAAGGCAGGACTTAATAATTTTGAGGACATTGGACAAAATATCTGCACAGAAGCTGCTGATCAGATAGCATGAACTTTGTTTATATCTGAATATTACTAACATTTTTGCAAGTGAACAGAGCAATATGAAGTGAAAACTGAAAATGCTGGAAATACTCAATAGATCAAACAGTAGCTGTGGAAGTAGAAACAGAATTAATGTTTCAGGGGCTGAGGGGTGACCTTACAGAGGTTTATAAAATCATGAGGGGCATGGAAAGGGTGAATAGCCAGGGTCTTCTTCCCAGGTGGGTGAGTCTAAATCGAGAGGGCAGAGGTTTAATGTGGGGGGAGGGGGAAAGGAGATTTAAAAAGGACCTAAGGGATAACTTTTCCAGCACAGTCTGGTGAATGTATGGAACAAGCCTCCAGAAAAGATTGTGGAGGTGGGTCCAATTACAACATTTAAAAAGGCACCAAGATAGGTGTATGGATAGGAAGAATTTATAGAGATATTGGCCAAATGGGGCTAGGTTGGATTATGATGTCAGCACAGACAAGTTGGATCAAAGGATCTGTTTCCCTGCTGTAGATTATGACTGTGACCTTGCTTCACAATTGAGAAAGGGGAAATAAATCCAATCAAAAGAGATTTCACAATTAAAACAGTAATGTTTTGGAGATGCCAGTGTTGGATTGGGGAGGACAAAGTTAACAATCACCCAACACCAGGTTATAGTCCAACAGGTTTAATCGGAAGCATTAGCTTTTGGAGCGCCGCTCCTTCATCAGGTGGTTGTGGAGTATAAGCTTGGAAGACACAGAATTTACAGTAAAAGTTTACAGTATGATGTAACTGAAATTATACATAGAATGACCATATTGGGTTTCAGTCCTTGCACATGTAAACTGCAAAACTTTTTGAAAAGTTACATTCTCAAGTGAACTTTAACAATTGGTGTCATGTCGGCCCAGATTATTATTGAGGGGTGAGCTTCCCTGTGTGAGCCTGTCTGCGCCACAATGGTCAGACTGATTCTAATCTAAAAAAATGGATTTACAGAATGGATTCATGCAATTTTTGAGTAAAATAAAATGTAATTCTGCAAATATGGATTTACCCCATAAACTTATATGCATACATGCGTATGTGGGTGCGTGTGTGTGTGTGAGGGGGTGGTTATGGGTGTCTGTGAGAGTGTGAGCGTAAAGGAGTATAAGTCTATGAGAGGGTGCTTGTGTGAACATATGAGAGAAGGTCTGTGAGAGTGTGTGTGTACGTGTGTCTGCAGGAGTTCATATCGATTTAGTAAAGGTATGCCTGGGGAGC
The DNA here is from genome assembly GCF_020745735.1 of Hemiscyllium ocellatum. Classification (NCBI taxonomy): domain Eukaryota; kingdom Metazoa; phylum Chordata; class Chondrichthyes; order Orectolobiformes; family Hemiscylliidae; genus Hemiscyllium; species Hemiscyllium ocellatum. The sequence continues at coordinate 1,183,697 of NC_083431.1, read as the reverse complement.
TCAGGCCTGTGGGAAATCCCAGATGCTCTTTCTGCTCTCAATAATCATAAATACAGATATCCTCTCTGGCTGGAGCAACTTGAGCTCCAGGTTTTGCTGGGGGCACAATGGAGCACGCATGAGGTGAGAGATTTGTGAATAGTGTGTTTCAGATCATGGTCACCCAACGTGCAGGCAGAGAAGGAATGGCTGACTGTTAGACAGAATAAAATGGACCGGGCAGTACTGAGGGAATTCCTCGAGTGCATCTTGCCTGCAAACTGTTCATCGGCTGGGAAATGGTGGCAGTGATAGTTTCTCTGTGGAGGTCAGCCAGATCCAAGGTCATGGCACTGTGGGTGATCCAGCTGTTCATGAGGCTGGTGGGGGAGAAGACAGGAATGAGCATGAAAAGGAAATAGAGGCAGGGGATTTGTTGGTAAGGAGTGTCGACAGGCAGCTTTGTTGCTGCAGACCTGAATCCACAATGGCATTTTGCCTCCTGGTGTCTGGGTCACAGATATCATGGAATGTCTGCAGGGGTCTCTGAAAGGGGAGAGTGGATAGCCAGAGATTGAGATTCTTGTTGGGGCCAATGACATAAAGAGTAAAAGAAATTGGGTCCTTTAGCGAGTTGAGTAGGTAATTGAAAAGCAGGACTTCAAAGACTATAATCTCTGGATTAGTCCAGGTGCCACGCAGTAGTGAGTATAGGAATCAAAGAATAGAGCAGATGAACGCATAGCTGGAGAGATGGTGCAAGATGGAGGGCTTTATATTCCTGAGATATTGGGGGAAGGTGGGACCTGTGCAAGTGAAACAGATTACATGTGGACAGGAACGGGACGAACATCATCCTGGGGTGATTTGCTCATGGTGTTGGGTGGATTTAAACGAGATCGGCATCCTGACAAGTACTTTAGATTGATGAAAAGCTAAAATGGAATGAGAAGTTAAAATGCAAGCAAGCCTGGATGAAAAAGGAAACATAGGCTAGATAAGAAAGAAATGAGTTTAGCAAGGCTAAATGGAATAGATTTTAATGTAAGGAGTCTGAAAAAAAGAAAATCAAGTTGAAAGTACATATTGACTGTTGTGATACCATTGCCATGAATGAGACTTGGCTTAAAAATGGGCAGATTGCCAGTTCAGTGTTCCTAGTTACATCGTATTCCAGTGAAAGAAAAATGAGAATAGAAGAGGAGAGGAAATCACAAC